>NC_134494.1:7325538-7625538 GCF_040206685.1 Ascaphus truei
TTACCGGTGTGGTGCGTATACCTGCAGGCTCACAGGAGGTCTGAGCCTCCGCTAATGAGAGCCTGGGGTGACTCCTCTGGAACGGATCTTCGTTTGCAGCGCCTCCACCTATGTAGGATTCTATGGAAATGTAGAATGACCCTACATAGGAACCCACTCAGAAACCACATACACAGTATTATGGATAACAGGTTTACTGAATGAACAATGACAACACCTTACTTCAAAACACTATATCAATAACAGTGCATCAATACAACTGCGTACCATCCCCCCACCCACATGTCCATCATCACATTCCCCTCAGTCTCTGGAGTGTCCACAGCAATAAAGACCAGTGTGAGTGTGAGGGATAGCGCTTCCCTGTGTTGGGGCCCGGTGGTGCACTTAATATATACAGAGGCACCTTCCGAGCACTCCGATGCTCGGGACTGCAACTGTCTTCTAAAAGGGTCAGACGTCCGTCTGATCCTATCCAGGTACTTCTGCAGTGGACCCCAACGAGGGTCCCACCGCTTCACGGGAACACAACAGTCTCTTGGTACAGCAACCGAACCACAGGAACAGCCACGCCGCTATCCCTGTCTATCCTTAACTAATCCTAGCGTGACAGGAACCCTAACCTAGGGCCTGTCCCTGATGAACCGCAACCTGGGTGGCTTAGGGGAAATCTCCTAGGGCCTGCGGAGTAATACCCTGCCCCACTCTCCTAGCTACCCAGTCCCTAACTGTATCTACTACTGATACTAGATACTCCTAACAGCCTAACGCACCTGCAGCCGACACGCAGCTCACACTGTCAGCCTGCAGGGATGCACACACGCTGCACACACTGCGCCCAGCACATGCAGCACAACACACACAGAACGGTACACACCATTCACTGGAGAGGGAGAGTCTATCTGGGACCTAAGGGGTTAATAGTATTCCTACTCCCCTAACGAGGCCCAGTCCTGACTCCCACTCACAACCGACTAACCTGAGTGACAGGGTCCCTTACTCTAGGGCATTCCCTGGCAACACTCACTATATGGGATACCTAGAGCTATCTTGGGCCAAGGGGGTGCTGGCTAGTACAGGGGATCCCTCTCTCCCGTACCCTACCTCCTTCCCTTGTCTGCCTCCTTGCTCTGCTCCTTCCTGACTGCTTAACGTGCTGCAAGCCCGCCAAATGTATCTCTTTTCCCAGGGGTCTCCTAAGCCCTATTGGCTCCCTGGTGTCACATGGGGCTCGCAAAGGCTCTTGGGATATGTAGTCCCAGCTCAGAGCCTTCCCTGGTAGGCTAGGGGTTCGCGGGCTTTCTCTCCCCTGCCCTGCGCGTGCGCAAGCTTTCCCGGGCTTTCTCTCTCCTCCCTGAGCTGCCCCTACCCTCGCGCGAGCTATCCTTGCCTCAGGAGCCCTCCCTGCGCCTACGCGTCCCTGCGCATGCGCAACGCTGTCTTCAATGGCGGCGCCCTGCCTCACCGGCCGCCGGGACCTTAGAGACGCGATCGCGGCCTTAGCAACGGCCCGATCGCGTCCCCGGCAACCGGCCGCAGGCAGGAGAAGCCGCGCTGCTCCCTGCTCCAGCCCCCACCCTTGGAAGCAGCCGTCGGGGTTTTCAGTACCCGCGATCGAGCTGCGCCAGGGAAGGGGGGTCTCCAGGAGCTGCTGGGGACCAGGGTTACACTCTCCCCCTGGTGAAACACCCAACGCCCTCGCTTGGGGAACGACATAGCATGGTACACAGTTATACAATGCAAAGGCAGTGCATATGTACAACTTATCAATGGTGACTTTAAACCCCAGGTTACAATGCATTTCACACCCATTAATACCCGAGACTAGCTGAGACCGTTTGTGGGGTGCCCCTACCAGATCAGATGGGGGTACCTCACTTTTGCGTCCGTGAGCCTCCCCCAGAAAAATTTCTTGGAGAGCACACTCTAAGGCGACAGTTTCTGGCTCTTCGCTACTTCCTCCCCCTGGTGGAAGGAGTAGCCCAGTGTCTCGGAAGCAGACCTTTACCCGGTCATCCGCGGCAGGGATGTGGTAGACCAGGAGGCCAGGACCTTTCCCGCGGTCCACCACCTGGCGAATGGCACGCTCCTTTTTGGGCGTAAAGGAGGCCAGTCTTCCTGGATCGTCCTTTACACAGTCCTTGTCCTTACGGACTTGCGAGGCTTCCACTGAGAAGCAAGCACTGGGAAATGTCTCGGTTTCACCTGGCAGGGGGGAAAAAGTAGACACCTTACCCCTGCGGTGATTCATGGTGGCCAACAGGTCCTCGGGGACGCTGTCAGTTCCCACCTTGGTGGTATCGGGACCTGTCCCCAATTCTTCTGGGACAGTCCACTCACTGACTCGAACTTCGGGAGCGTTGGATCCCAGTCCTGGGACCACTTGCGTCGGAGCACACGGGCTCACACTCCGCTCAGGAACCGTAGCTTTGGCCTTCTTCACGGCCACCTCCATCGGAGTCGGTGGGGAACAAGGGGGTTCCTTACCACTCTGCTGGCTGACGATGGGCTTCCCTTCTTCCGGAAGGATCGACGGTAGGCACTGGTCCACTCTCTTCCCTGGACAGCTACCTTCTAATGAGGACACCTCCGCCAGGACGCGATGAAGAGGGGAGCCCTTCGCCCAGGCGACCAGACTTAAGGAGCCATCGTGCTCCGCGGTCACCTGGAGGCTCACCCCCGACACCCCTGGGGCAGTCGACTCACCCTTGTCGGCGTTAGGTACTGGTCCCCATTCTAGGACCGATGGTACCTCTGTAGTAGGTCGGACTGACCATTGTAGGGCACACGGGCCCACAGCCGGGTCCGCAACATCGGGACACACTTCCTCTAGGGCACACGGGCCCACAGCAGGCTCTGCATTCGCCCAGATAGTGTGTTCCTTGGTGTCACTGAAGTGGTCCGCCGGCAGGCGCATCACCACAAGTGACGGGTCGCTGGATTCACTAGAAGAAGGTGGGGGTATATACACCTTACCCTGTGATTCCTCTGTCTCACTGCTGGGGTGGTTCGCCGGTAGGCGCATCGCCACCGATGGGGATTCAACCTTGTCCGCTGGCAACATCACGATCGGATCCTCTGCCAACGTGTTGCTCGGCTCCAGGATGGGCTGATCCGGGTTCTGTGGTTCCTGCTCAGGAACCAGGTCTAGAAGGTTCACTTGGGCGCACTGGCCCTCCGAAATGTCTATGAGAAAGGTAGATGGGTTAGTTATACTGACCGGCTCTTCAGGCTGGGGCACAATAGGTTTTAAGAACCAGGCACCGCAATCTTCACATTGAGGCTCCCACGCCAATGCCGCTCTAGAACAGTCACATGTAGGGCTAAAATACTGTATGCTCAGTTCTCCATCCACGGTGCCGGTCTTGAAATCCAGCGGTAGCTGAAATAGGTCGGCTCCTTGGACATAAGCTTTTTGCAGGCATGTGCACATTAATGTAAGGGCTTTCACTCCTGGCGCGTGCCAGGCCACATACACATTGGGGTGTACTCCCTTACAGTCTGTTTCATCACTATCAGGAAACCAAGAGTCTATTTCATTTATGTCGGCCACAGTGCCCTCTTCCTCGGGCTGTCCTGTAGCCGCCAACGGTACTGGTCGCAGAGTCGGTATCCTGCAGCAGCCACACATGCGTCCCCAGGCCAATTTACAAAAGGAGCAGTCACCGTTGTTACAGAAACATTCCCGGCACCCATCCTCGTTTGCGTCTTCCAGCCGCCCTCTTATCAGGCACGTCAAAACAGCAAAGTTCATACTACCCGACGGACTCAACGATTCGATCATACACGGGCACAACAAAAAGGATACGCACCCGGCCTTAGTCTGCCATAGTCCATATGACGGCGAGCAATTTTCTTTGCACCCCGTACTTTCTTTGATGGAGACAGCAGTTACGGGTGAAGGCGCACTGGGCCTACTCCCCCTGGTGGAATCTGAAGGAGGGGCAGCACACTCTTTCATTAAGTGACTTTGTCTCGGCACAGAGTTATTCAGTTGGCGGGGGCGGGGCTTAGGGTTTCCCGCCAAGCTCGGACAGTCTGCAACATTTTCCCGCGCGGGCGGGAAATCAGCACGTGACTTCTTCATGGCGAACAAAAATAGCACAATTTAGAAAAATGAAAACAGGGCACCCCAGGTCAATCTCAGCAGCGCCTCCAAATGTAACGGGTATTCCACCCCACCCAATCTCATATATAGTGTGGGTGAGTAGAACATGTAGTGTTACCGGTGTGGTGCGTATACCTGCAGGCTCACAGGAGGTCTGAGCCTCCGCTAATGAGAGCCTGGGGTGACTCCTCTGGAACGGATCTTCGTTTGCAGCGCCTCCACCTATGTAGGATTCTATGGAAATGTAGAATGACCCTACATAGGAACCCACTCAGAAACCACATACACAGTATTATGTATAACAGGTTTACTGAATGAACAATGACAACACCTTACTTCAAAACACTATATCAATAACAGTGCATCAATACAACTGCGTACCATCCCCCCACCCACATGTCCATCATCACATTCCCCTCAGTCTCTGGAGTGTCCACAGCAATAAAGACCAGTGTGAGTGTGAGGGATAGCGCTTCCCTGTGTTGGGGCCCGGTGGTGCACTTAATATATACAGAGGTACCTTCCGAGCACTCCGATGCTCGGGACTGCAACTGTCTTCTAAAAGGGTCAGACGTCCGTCTGATCCTATCCAGGTACTTCTGCAGTGGACCCCAACGAGGGTCCCACCGCTTCACGGGAACACAACAGTCTCTTGGTACAGCAACCGAACCACAGGAACAGCCACGCCGCTATCCCTGTCTATCCTTAACTAATCCTAGCGTGACAGGAACCCTAACCTAGGGCCTGTCCCTGATGAACCGCAACCTGGGTGGCTTAGGGGAAATCTCCTAGGGCCTGCGGAGTAATACCCTGCCCCACTCTCCTAGCTACCCAGTCCCTAACTGTATCTACTACTGATACTAGATACTCCTAACAGCCTAACGCACCTGCAGCCGACACGCAGCTCACACTGTCAGCCTGCAGGGATGCACACACGCTGCACACACTGCGCCCAGCACATGCAGCACAACACACACAGAACGGTACACACCATTCACTGGAGAGGGAGAGTCTATCTGGGACCTAAGGGGTTAATAGTATTCCTACTCCCCTAACGAGGCCCAGTCCTGACTCCCACTCACAACCGACTAACCTGAGTGACAGGGTCCCTTACTCTAGGGCATTCCCTGGCAACACTCACTATATGGGATACCTAGAGCTATCTTGGGCCAAGGGGGTGCTGGCTAGTACAGGGGATCCCTCTCTCCCGTACCCTACCTCCTTCCCTTGTCTGCCTCCTTGCTCTGCTCCTTCCTGACTGCTTAACGTGCTGCAAGCCCGCCAAATGTATCTCTTTTCCCAGGGGTCTCCTAAGCCCTATTGGCTCCCTGGTGTCACATGGGGCTCGCAAAGGCTCTTGGGATATGTAGTCCCAGCTCAGAGCCTTCCCTGGTAGGCTAGGGGTTCGCGGGCTTTCTCTCCCCTGCCCTGCGCGTGCGCAAGCTTTCCCGGGCTTTCTCTCTCCTCCCTGAGCTGCCCCTACCCTCGCGCGAGCTATCCTTGCCTCAGGAGCCCTCCCTGCGCCTACGCGTCCCTGCGCATGCGCAACGCTGTCTTCAATGGCGGCGCCCTGCCTCACCGGCCGCCGGGACCTTAGAGACGCGATCGCGGCCTTAGCAACGGCCCGATCGCGTCCCCGGCAACCGGCCGCAGGCAGGAGAAGCCGCGCTGCTCCCTGCTCCAGCCCCCACCCTTGGAAGCAGCCGTCGGGGTTTTCAGTACCCGCGATCGAGCTGCGCCAGGGAAGGGGGGTCTCCAGGAGCTGCTGGGGACCAGGGTTACACTCTCCCCCTGGTGAAACACCCAACGCCCTCGCTTGGGGAACGACATAGCATGGTACACAGTTATACAATGCAAAGGCAGTGCATATGTACAACTTATCAATGGTGACTTTAAACCCCAGGTTACAATGCATTTCACACCCATTAATACCCGAGACTAGCTGAGACCGTTTGTGGGGTGCCCCTACCAGATCAGATGGGGGTACCTCACTTTTGCGTCCGTGAGCCTCCCCCAGAAAAATTTCTTGGAGAGCACACTCTAAGGCGACAGTTTCTGGCTCTTCGCTACTTCCTCCCCCTGGTGGAAGGAGTAGCCCAGTGTCTCGGAAGCAGACCTTTACCCGGTCATCCGCGGCAGGGATGCGGTAGACCAGGAGGCCAGGACCTTTCCCGCGGTCCACCACCTGGCGAATGGCACGCTCCTTTTTGGGCGTAAAGGAGGCCAGTCTTCCTGGATCGTCCTTTACACAGTCCTTGTCCTTACGGACTTGCGAGGCTTCCACTGAGAAGCAAGCACTGGGAAATGTCTCGGTTTCACCTGGCAGGGGGGAAAAAGTAGACACCTTACCCCTGCGGTGATTCATGGTGGCCAACAGGTCCTCGGGGACGCTGTCAGTTCCCACCTTGGTGGTATCGGGACCTGTCCCCAATTCTTCTGGGACAGTCCACTCACTGACTCGAACTTCGGGAGCGTTGGATCCCAGTCCTGGGACCACTTGCGTCGGAGCACACGGGCTCACACTCCGCTCAGGAACCGTAGCTTTGGCCTTCTTCACGGCCACCTCCATCGGAGTCGGTGGGGAACAAGGGGGTTCCTTACCACTCTGCTGGCTGACGATGGGCTTCCCTTCTTCCGGAAGGATCGACGGTAGGCACTGGTCCACTCTCTTCCCTGGACAGCTACCTTCTAATGAGGACACCTCCGCCAGGACGCGATGAAGAGGGGAGCCCTTCGCCCAGGCGACCAGACTTAAGGAGCCATCGTGCTCCGCGGTCACCTGGAGGCTCACCCCCGACACCCCTGGGGCAGTCGACTCACCCTTGTCGGCGTTAGGTACTGGTCCCCATTCTAGGACCGATGGTACCTCTGTAGTAGGTCGGACTGACCATTGTAGGGCACACGGGCCCACAGCCGGGTCCGCAACATCGGGACACACTTCCTCTAGGGCACACGGGCCCACAGCAGGCTCTGCATTCGCCCAGATAGTGTGTTCCTTGGTGTCACTGAAGTGGTCCGCCGGCAGGCGCATCACCACAAGTGACGGGTCGCTGGATTCACTAGAAGAAGGTGGGGGTATATACACCTTACCCTGTGATTCCTCTGTCTCACTGCTGGGGTGGTTCGCCGGTAGGCGCATCGCCACCGATGGGGATTCAACCTTGTCCGCTGGCAACATCACGATCGGATCCTCTGCCAACGTGTTGCTCGGCTCCAGGATGGGCTGATCCGGGTTCTGTGGTTCCTGCTCAGGAACCAGGTCTAGAAGGTTCACTTGGGCGCACTGGCCCTCCGAAATGTCTATGAGAAAGGTAGATGGGTTAGTTATACTGACCGGCTCTTCAGGCTGGGGCACAATAGGTTTTAAGAACCAGGCACCGCAATCTTCACATTGAGGCTCCCACGCCAATGCCGCTCTAGAACAGTCACATGTAGGGCTAAAATACTGTATGCTCAGTTCTCCATCCACGGTGCCGGTCTTGAAATCCAGCGGTAGCTGAAATAGGTCGGCTCCTTGGACATAAGCTTTTTGCAGGCATGTGCACATTAATGTAAGGGCTTTCACTCCTGGCGCGTGCCAGGCCACATACACATTGGGGTGTACTCCCTTACAGTCTGTTTCATCACTATCAGGAAACCAAGAGTCTATTTCATTTATGTCGGCCACAGTGCCCTCTTCCTCGGGCTGTCCTGTAGCCGCCAACGGTACTGGTCGCAGAGTCGGTATCCTGCAGCAGCCACACATGCGTCCCCAGGCCAATTTACAAAAGGAGCAGTCACCGTTGTTACAGAAACATTCCCGGCACCCATCCTCGTTTGCGTCTTCCAGCCGCCCTCTTATCAGGCACGTCAAAACAGCAAAGTTCATACTACCCGACGGACTCAACGATTCGATCATACACGGGCACAACAAAAAGGATACGCACCCGGCCTTAGTCTGCCATAGTCCATATGACGGCGAGCAATTTTCTTTGCACCCCGTACTTTCTTTGATGGAGACAGCAGTTACGGGTGAAGGCGCACTGGGCCTACTCCCCCTGGTGGAATCTGAAGGAGGGGCAGCACACTCTTTCATTAAGTGACTTTGTCTCGGCACAGAGTTATTCAGTTGGCGGGGGCGGGGCTTAGGGTTTCCCGCCAAGCTCGGACAGTCTGCAACATTTTCCCGCGCGGGCGGGAAATCAGCACGTGACTTCTTCATGGCGAACAAAAATAGCACAATTTAGAAAAATGAAAACAGGGCACCCCAGGTCAATCTCAGCAGCGCCTCCAAATGTAACGGGTATTCCACCCCACCCAATCTCATATATAGTGTGGGTGAGTAGAACATGTAGTGTTACCGGTGTGGTGCGTATACCTGCAGGCTCACAGGAGGTCTGAGCCTCCGCTAATGAGAGCCTGGGGTGACTCCTCTGGAACGGATCTTCGTTTGCAGCGCCTCCACCTATGTAGGATTCTATGGAAATGTAGAATGACCCTACATAGGAACCCACTCAGAAACCACATACACAGTATTATGTATAACAGGTTTACTGAATGAACAATGACAACACCTTACTTCAAAACACTATATCAATAACAGTGCATCAATACAACTGCGTACCATCCCCCCACCCACATGTCCATCATCACATTCCCCTCAGTCTCTGGAGTGTCCACAGCAATAAAGACCAGTGTGAGTGTGAGGGATAGCGCTTCCCTGTGTTGGGGCCCGGTGGTGCACTTAATATATACAGAGGTACCTTCCGAGCACTCCGATGCTCGGGACTGCAACTGTCTTCTAAAAGGGTCAGACGTCCGTCTGATCCTATCCAGGTACTTCTGCAGTGGACCCCAACGAGGGTCCCACCGCTTCACGGGAACACAACAGTCTCTTGGTACAGCAACCGAACCACAGGAACAGCCACGCCGCTATCCCTGTCTATCCTTAACTAATCCTAGCGTGACAGGAACCCTAACCTAGGGCCTGTCCCTGATGAACCGCAACCTGGGTGGCTTAGGGGAAATCTCCTAGGGCCTGCGGAGTAATACCCTGCCCCACTCTCCTAGCTACCCAGTCCCTAACTGTATCTACTACTGATACTAGATACTCCTAACAGCCTAACGCACCTGCAGCCGACACGCAGCTCACACTGTCAGCCTGCAGGGATGCACACACGCTGCACACACTGCGCCCAGCACATGCAGCACAACACACACAGAACGGTACACACCATTCACTGGAGAGGGAGAGTCTATCTGGGACCTAAGGGGTTAATAGTATTCCTACTCCCCTAACGAGGCCCAGTCCTGACTCCCACTCACAACCGACTAACCTGAGTGACAGGGTCCCTTACTCTAGGGCATTCCCTGGCAACACTCACTATATGGGATACCTAGAGCTATCTTGGGCCAAGGGGGTGCTGGCTAGTACAGGGGATCCCTCTCTCCCGTACCCTACCTCCTTCCCTTGTCTGCCTCCTTGCTCTGCTCCTTCCTGACTGCTTAACGTGCTGCAAGCCCGCCAAATGTATCTCTTTTCCCAGGGGTCTCCTAAGCCCTATTGGCTCCCTGGTGTCACATGGGGCTCGCAAAGGCTCTTGGGATATGTAGTCCCAGCTCAGAGCCTTCCCTGGTAGGCTAGGGGTTCGCGGGCTTTCTCTCCCCTGCCCTGCGCGTGCGCAAGCTTTCCCGGGCTTTCTCCTCCCTGAGCTGCCCCTACCCTCGCGCGAGCTATCCTTGCCTCAGGAGCCCTCCCTGCGCCTACGCGTCCCTGCGCATGCGCAACGCTGTCTTCAATGGCGGCGCCCTGCCTCACCGGCCGCCGGGACCTTAGAGACGCGATCGCGGCCTTAGCAACGGCCCGATCGCGTCCCCGGCAACCGGCCGCAGGCAGGAGAAGCCGCGCTGCTCCCTGCTCCAGCCCCCACCCTTGGAAGCAGCCGTCGGGGTTTTCAGTACCCGCGATCGAGCTGCGCCAGGGAAGGGGGGTCTCCAGGAGCTGCTGGGGACCAGGGTTACACTCTCCCCCTGGTGAAACACCCAACGCCCTCGCTTGGGGAACGACATAGCATGGTACACAGTTATACAATGCAAAGGCAGTGCATATGTACAACTTATCAATGGTGACTTTAAACCCCAGGTTACAATGCATTTCACACCCATTAATACCCGAGACTAGCTGAGACCGTTTGTGGGGTGCCCCTACCAGATCAGATGGGGGTACCTCACTTTTGCGTCCGTGAGCCTCCCCCAGAAAAATTTCTTGGAGAGCACACTCTAAGGCGACAGTTTCTGGCTCTTCGCTACTTCCTCCCCCTGGTGGAAGGAGTAGCCCAGTGTCTCGGAAGCAGACCTTTACCCGGTCATCCGCGGCAGGGATGTGGTAGACCAGGAGGCCAGGACCTTTCCCGCGGTCCACCACCTGGCGAATGGCACGCTCCTTTTTGGGCGTAAAGGAGGCCAGTCTTCCTGGATCGTCCTTTACACAGTCCTTGTCCTTACGGACTTGCGAGGCTTCCACTGAGAAGCAAGCACTGGGAAATGTCTCGGTTTCACCTGGCAGGGGGGAAAAAGTAGACACCTTACCCCTGCGGTGATTCATGGTGGCCAACAGGTCCTCGGGGACGCTGTCAGTTCCCACCTTGGTGGTATCGGGACCTGTCCCCAATTCTTCTGGGACAGTCCACTCACTGACTCGAACTTCGGGAGCGTTGGATCCCAGTCCTGGGACCACTTGCGTCGGAGCACACGGGCTCACACTCCGCTCAGGAACCGTAGCTTTGGCCTTCTTCACGGCCACCTCCATCGGAGTCGGTGGGGAACAAGGGGGTTCCTTACCACTCTGCTGGCTGACGATGGGCTTCCCTTCTTCCGGAAGGATCGACGGTAGGCACTGGTCCACTCTCTTCCCTGGACAGCTACCTTCTAATGAGGACACCTCCGCCAGGACGCGATGAAGAGGGGAGCCCTTCGCCCAGGCGACCAGACTTAAGGAGCCATCGTGCTCCGCGGTCACCTGGAGGCTCACCCCCGACACCCCTGGGGCAGTCGACTCACCCTTGTCGGCGTTAGGTACTGGTCCCCATTCTAGGACCGATGGTACCTCTGTAGTAGGTCGGACTGACCATTGTAGGGCACACGGGCCCACAGCCGGGTCCGCAACATCGGGACACACTTCCTCTAGGGCACACGGGCCCACAGCAGGCTCTGCATTCGCCCAGATAGTGTGTTCCTTGGTGTCACTGAAGTGGTCCGCCGGCAGGCGCATCACCACAAGTGACGGGTCGCTGGATTCACTAGAAGAAGGTGGGGGTATATACACCTTACCCTGTGATTCCTCTGTCTCACTGCTGGGGTGGTTCGCCGGTAGGCGCATCGCCACCGATGGGGATTCAACCTTGTCCGCTGGCAACATCACGATCGGATCCTCTGCCAACGTGTTGCTCGGCTCCAGGATGGGCTGATCCGGGTTCTGTGGTTCCTGCTCAGGAACCAGGTCTAGAAGGTTCACTTGGGCGCACTGGCCCTCCGAAATGTCTATGAGAAAGGTAGATGGGTTAGTTATACTGACCGGCTCTTCAGGCTGGGGCACAATAGGTTTTAAGAACCAGGCACCGCAATCTTCACATTGAGGCTCCCACGCCAATGCCGCTCTAGAACAGTCACATGTAGGGCTAAAATACTGTATGCTCAGTTCTCCATCCACGGTGCCGGTCTTGAAATCCAGCGGTAGCTGAAATAGGTCGGCTCCTTGGACATAAGCTTTTTGCAGGCATGTGCACATTAATGTAAGGGCTTTCACTCCTGGCGCGTGCCAGGCCACATACACATTGGGGTGTACTCCCTTACAGTCTGTTTCATCACTATCAGGAAACCAAGAGTCTATTTCATTTATGTCGGCCACAGTGCCCTCTTCCTCGGGCTGTCCTGTAGCCGCCAACGGTACTGGTCGCAGAGTCGGTATCCTGCAGCAGCCACACATGCGTCCCCAGGCCAATTTACAAAAGGAGCAGTCACCGTTGTTACAGAAACATTCCCGGCACCCATCCTCGTTTGCGTCTTCCAGCCGCCCTCTTATCAGGCACGTCAAAACAGCAAAGTTCATACTACCCGACGGACTCAACGATTCGATCATACACGGGCACAACAAAAAGGATACGCACCCGGCCTTAGTCTGCCATAGTCCATATGACGGCGAGCAATTTTCTTTGCACCCCGTACTTTCTTTGATGGAGACAGCAGTTACGGGTGAAGGCGCACTGGGCCTACTCCCCCTGGTGGAATCTGAAGGAGGGGCAGCACACTCTTTCATTAAGTGACTTTGTCTCGGCACAGAGTTATTCAGTTGGCGGGGGCGGGGCTTAGGGTTTCCCGCCAAGCTCGGACAGTCTGCAACATTTTCCCGCGCGGGCGGGAAATCAGCACGTGACTTCTTCATGGCGAACAAAAATAGCACAATTTAGAAAAATGAAAACAGGGCACCCCAGGTCAATCTCAGCAGCGCCTCCAAATGTAACGGGTATTCCACCCCACCCAATCTCATATATAGTGTGGGTGAGTAGAACATGTAGTGTTACCGGTGTGGTGCGTATACCTGCAGGCTCACAGGAGGTCTGAGCCTCCGCTAATGAGAGCCTGGGGTGACTCCTCTGGAACGGATCTTCGTTTGCAGCGCCTCCACCTATGTAGGATTCTATGGAAATGTAGAATGACCCTACATAGGAACCCACTCAGAAACCACATACACAGTATTATGTATAACAGGTTTACTGAATGAACAATGACAACACCTTACTTCAAAACACTATATCAATAACAGTGCATCAATACAACTGCGTACCATCCCCCCACCCACATGTCCATCATCACATTCCCCTCAGTCTCTGGAGTGTCCACAGCAATAAAGACCAGTGTGAGTGTGAGGGATAGCGCTTCCCTGTGTTGGGGCCCGGTGGTGCACTTAATATATACAGAGGTACCTTCCGAGCACTCCGATGCTCGGGACTGCAACTGTCTTCTAAAAGGGTCAGACGTCCGTCTGATCCTATCCAGGTACTTCTGCAGTGGACCCCAACGAGGGTCCCACCGCTTCACGGGAACACAACAGTCTCTTGGTACAGCAACCGAACCACAGGAACAGCCACGCCGCTATCCCTGTCTATCCTTAACTAATCCTAGCGTGACAGGAACCCTAACCTAGGGCCTGTCCCTGATGAACCGCAACCTGGGTGGCTTAGGGGAAATCTCCTAGGGCCTGCGGAGTAATACCCTGCCCCACTCTCCTAGCTACCCAGTCCCTAACTGTATCTACTACTGATACTAGATACTCCTAACAGCCTAACGCACCTGCAGCCGACACGCAGCTCACACTGTCAGCCTGCAGGGATGCACACACGCTGCACACACTGCGCCCAGCACATGCAGCACAACACACACAGAACGGTACACACCATTCACTGGAGAGGGAGAGTCTATCTGGGACCTAAGGGGTTAATAGTATTCCTACTCCCCTAACGAGGCCCAGTCCTGACTCCCACTCACAACCGACTAACCTGAGTGACAGGGTCCCTTACTCTAGGGCATTCCCTGGCAACACTCACTATATGGGATACCTAGAGCTATCTTGGGCCAAGGGGGTGCTGGCTAGTACAGGGGATCCCTCTCTCCCGTACCCTACCTCCTTCCCTTGTCTGCCTCCTTGCTCTGCTCCTTCCTGACTGCTTAACGTGCTGCAAGCCCGCCAAATGTATCTCTTTTCCCAGGGGTCTCCTAAGCCCTATTGGCTCCCTGGTGTCACATGGGGCTCGCAAAGGCTCTTGGGATATGTAGTCCCAGCTCAGAGCCTTCCCTGGTAGGCTAGGGGTTCGCGGGCTTTCTCTCCCCTGCCCTGCGCGTGCGCAAGCTTTCCCGGGCTTTCTCTCTCCTCCCTGAGCTGCCCCTACCCTCGCGCGAGCTATCCTTGCCTCAGGAGCCCTCCCTGCGCCTACGCGTCCCTGCGCATGCGCAACGCTGTCTTCAATGGCGGCGCCCTGCCTCACCGGCCGCCGGGACCTTAGAGACGCGATCGCGGCCTTAGCAACGGCCCGATCGCGTCCCCGGCAACCGGCCGCAGGCAGGAGAAGCCGCGCTGCTCCCTGCTCCAGCCCCCACCCTTGGAAGCAGCCGTCGGGGTTTTCAGTACCCGCGATCGAGCTGCGCCAGGGAAGGGGGGTCTCCAGGAGCTGCTGGGGACCAGGGTTACACTCTCCCCCTGGTGAAACACCCAACGCCCTCGCTTGGGGAACGACATAGCATGGTACACAGTTATACAATGCAAAGGCAGTGCATATGTACAACTTATCAATGGTGACTTTAAACCCCAGGTTACAATGCATTTCACACCCATTAATACCCGAGACTAGCTGAGACCGTTTGTGGGGTGCCCCTACCAGATCAGATGGGGGTACCTCACTTTTGCGTCCGTGAGCCTCCCCCAGAAAAATTTCTTGGAGAGCACACTCTAAGGCGACAGTTTCTGGCTCTTCGCTACTTCCTCCCCCTGGTGGAAGGAGTAGCCCAGTGTCTCGGAAGCAGACCTTTACCCGGTCATCCGCGGCAGGGATGCGGTAGACCAGGAGGCCAGGACCTTTCCCGCGGTCCACCACCTGGCGAATGGCACGCTCCTTTTTGGGCGTAAAGGAGGCCAGTCTTCCTGGATCGTCCTTTACACAGTCCTTGTCCTTACGGACTTGCGAGGCTTCCACTGAGAAGCAAGCACTGGGAAATGTCTCGGTTTCACCTGGCAGGGGGGAAAAAGTAGACACCTTACCCCTGCGGTGATTCATGGTGGCCAACAGGTCCTCGGGGACGCTGTCAGTTCCCACCTTGGTGGTATCGGGACCTGTCCCCAATTCTTCTGGGACAGTCCACTCACTGACTCGAACTTCGGGAGCGTTGGATCCCAGTCCTGGGACCACTTGCGTCGGAGCACACGGGCTCACACTCCGCTCAGGAACCGTAGCTTTGGCCTTCTTCACGGCCACCTCCATCGGAGTCGGTGGGGAACAAGGGGGTTCCTTACCACTCTGCTGGCTGACGATGGGCTTCCCTTCTTCCGGAAGGATCGACGGTAGGCACTGGTCCACTCTCTTCCCTGGACAGCTACCTTCTAATGAGGACACCTCCGCCAGGACGCGATGAAGAGGGGAGCCCTTCGCCCAGGCGACCAGACTTAAGGAGCCATCGTGCTCCGCGGTCACCTGGAGGCTCACCCCCGACACCCCTGGGGCAGTCGACTCACCCTTGTCGGCGTTAGGTACTGGTCCCCATTCTAGGACCGATGGTACCTCTGTAGTAGGTCGGACTGACCATTGTAGGGCACACGGGCCCACAGCCGGGTCCGCAACATCGGGACACACTTCCTCTAGGGCACACGGGCCCACAGCAGGCTCTGCATTCGCCCAGATAGTGTGTTCCTTGGTGTCACTGAAGTGGTCCGCCGGCAGGCGCATCACCACAAGTGACGGGTCGCTGGATTCACTAGAAGAAGGTGGGGGTATATACACCTTACCCTGTGATTCCTCTGTCTCACTGCTGGGGTGGTTCGCCGGTAGGCGCATCGCCACCGATGGGGATTCAACCTTGTCCGCTGGCAACATCACGATCGGATCCTCTGCCAACGTGTTGCTCGGCTCCAGGATGGGCTGATCCGGGTTCTGTGGTTCCTGCTCAGGAACCAGGTCTAGAAGGTTCACTTGGGCGCACTGGCCCTCCGAAATGTCTATGAGAAAGGTAGATGGGTTAGTTATACTGACCGGCTCTTCAGGCTGGGGCACAATAGGTTTTAAGAACCAGGCACCGCAATCTTCACATTGAGGCTCCCATGCCAATGCCGCTCTAGAACAGTCACATGTAGGGCTAAAATACTGTATGCTCAGTTCTCCATCCACGGTGCCGGTCTTGAAATCCAGCGGTAGCTGAAATAGGTCGGCTCCTTGGACATAAGCTTTTTGCAGGCATGTGCACATTAATGTAAGGGCTTTCACTCCTGGCGCGTGCCAGGCCACATACACATTGGGGTGTACTCCCTTACAGTCTGTTTCATCACTATCAGGAAACCAAGAGTCTATTTCATTTATGTCGGCCACAGTGCCCTCTTCCTCGGGCTGTCCTGTAGCCGCCAACGGCACTGGTCGCAGAGTCGGTATCCTGCAGCAGCCACACATGCGTCCCCAGGCCAATTTACAAAAGGAGCAGTCACCGTTGTTACAGAAACATTCCCGGCACCCATCCTCGTTTGCGTCTTCCAGCCGCCCTCTTATCAGGCACGTCAAAACAGCAAAGTTCATACTACCCGACGGACTCAACGATTCGATCATACACGGGCACAACAAAAAGGATACGCACCCGGCCTTAGTCTGCCATAGTCCATATGACGGCGAGCAATTTTCTTTGCACCCCGTACTTTCTTTGATGGAGACAGCAGTTACGGGTGAAGGCGCACTGGGCCTACTCCCCCTGGTGGAATCTGAAGGAGGGGCAGCACACTCTTTCATTAAGTGACTTTGTCTCGGCACAGAGTTATTCAGTTGGCGGGGGCGGGGCTTAGGGTTTCCCGCCAAGCTCGGACAGTCTGCAACATTTTCCCGCGCGGGCGGGAAATCAGCACGTGACTTCTTCATGGTGAACAAAAATAGCACAATTTAGAAAAATGAAAACAGGGCACCCCAGGTCAATCTCAGCAGCGCCTCCAAATGTAACGGGTATTCCACCCCACCCAATCTCATATATAGTGTGGGTGAGTAGAACATGTAGTGTTACCGGTGTGGTGCGTATACCTGCAGGCTCACAGGAGGTCTGAGCCTCCGCTAATGAGAGCCTGGGGTGACTCCTCTGGAACGGATCTTCGTTTGCAGCGCCTCCACCTATGTAGGATTCTATGGAAATGTAGAATGACCCTACATAGGAACCCACTCAGAAACCACATACACAGTATTATGTATAACAGGTTTACTGAATGAACAATGACAACACCTTACTTCAAAACACTATATCAATAACAGTGCATCAATACAACTGCGTACCATCCCCCCACCCACATGTCCATCATCACATTCCCCTCAGTCTCTGGAGTGTCCACAGCAATAAAGACCAGTGTGAGTGTGAGGGATAGCGCTTCCCTGTGTTGGGGCCCGGTGGTGCACTTAATATATACAGAGGTACCTTCCGAGCACTCCGATGCTCGGGACTGCAACTGTCTTCTAAAAGGGTCAGACGTCCGTCTGATCCTATCCAGGTACTTCTGCAGTGGACCCCAACGAGGGTCCCACCGCTTCACGGGAACACAACAGTCTCTTGGTACAGCAACCGAACCACAGGAACAGCCACGCCGCTATCCCTGTCTATCCTTAACTAATCCTAGCGTGACAGGAACCCTAACCTAGGGCCTGTCCCTGATGAACCGCAACCTGGGTGGCTTAGGGGAAATCTCCTAGGGCCTGCGGAGTAATACCCTGCCCCACTCTCCTAGCTACCCAGTCCCTAACTGTATCTACTACTGATACTAGATACTCCTAACAGCCTAACGCACCTGCAGCCGACACGCAGCTCACACTGTCAGCCTGCAGGGATGCACACACGCTGCACACACTGCGCCCAGCACATGCAGCACAACACACACAGAACGGTACACACCATTCACTGGAGAGGGAGAGTCTATCTGGGCCCTAAGGGGTTAATAGTATTCCTACTCCCCTAACGAGGCCCAGTCCTGACTCCCACTCACAACCGACTAACCTGAGTGACAGGGTCCCTTACTCTAGGGCATTCCCTGGCAACACTCACTATATGGGATACCTAGAGCTATCTTGGGCCAAGGGGGTGCTGGCTAGTACAGGGGATCCCTCTCTCCCGTACCCTACCTCCTTCCCTTGTCTGCCTCCTTGCTCTGCTCCTTCCTGACTGCTTAACGTGCTGCAAGCCCGCCAAATGTATCTCTTTTCCCAGGGGTCTCCTAAGCCCTATTGGCTCCCTGGTGTCACATGGGGCTCGCAAAGGCTCTTGGGATATGTAGTCCCAGCTCAGAGCCTTCCCTGGTAGGCTAGGGGTTTGCTGGCTTTCTCTCCCCTGCCCTGCGCGTGCGCAAGCTTTCCCGGGCTTTCTCTCTCCTCCCTGAGCTGCCCCTACCCTCGCGCGAGCTATCCTTGCCTCAGGAGCCCTCCCTGCGCCTACGCGTCCCTGCGCATGCGCAACGCTGTCTTCAATGGCGGCGCCCTGCCTCACCGGCCGCCGGGACCTTAGAGACGCGATCGCGGCCTTAGCAACGGCCCGATCGCGTCCCCGGCAACCGGCCGCAGGCAGGAGAAGCCGCGCTGCTCCCTGCTCCAGCCCCCACCCTTGGAAGCAGCCGTCGGGGTTTTCAGTACCCGCGATCGAGCTGCGCCAGGGAAGGGGGGTCTCCAGGAGCTGCTGGGGACCAGGGTTACACTCTCCCCCTGGTGAAACACCCAACGCCCTCGCTTGGGGAACGACATAGCATGGTACACAGTTATACAATGCAAAGGCAGTGCATATGTACAACTTATCAATGGTGACTTTAAACCCCAGGTTACAATGCATTTCACACCCATTAATACCCGAGACTAGCTGAGACCGTTTGTGGGGTGCCCCTACCAGATCAGATGGGGGTACCTCACTTTTGCGTCCGTGAGCCTCCCCCAGAAAAATTTCTTGGAGAGCACACTCTAAGGCGACAGTTTCTGGCTCTTCGCTACTTCCTCCCCCTGGTGGAAGGAGTAGCCCAGTGTCTCGGAAGCAGACCTTTACCCGGTCATCCGCGGCAGGGATGCGGTAGACCAGGAGGCCAGGACCTTTCCCGCGGTCCACCACCTGGCGAATGGCACGCTCCTTTTTGGGCGTAAAGGAGGCCAGTCTTCCTGGATCGTCCTTTACACAGTCCTTGTCCTTACGGACTTGCGAGGCTTCCACTGAGAAGCAAGCACTGGGAAATGTCTCGGTTTCACCTGGCAGGGGGGAAAAAGTAGACACCTTACCCCTGCGGTGATTCATGGTGGCCAACAGGTCCTCGGGGACGCTGTCAGTTCCCACCTTGGTGGTATCGGGACCTGTCCCCAATTCTTCTGGGACAGTCCACTCACTGACTCGAACTTCGGGAGCGTTGGATCCCAGTCCTGGGACCACTTGCGTCGGAGCACACGGGCTCACACTCCGCTCAGGAACCGTAGCTTTGGCCTTCTTCACGGCCACCTCCATCGGAGTCGGTGGGGAACAAGGGGGTTCCTTACCACTCTGCTGGCTGACGATGGGCTTCCCTTCTTCCGGAAGGATCGACGGTAGGCACTGGTCCACTCTCTTCCCTGGACAGCTACCTTCTAATGAGGACACCTCCGCCAGGACGCGATGAAGAGGGGAGCCCTTCGGCCAGGCGACCAGACTTAAGGAGCCATCGTGCTCCGCGGTCACCTGGAGGCTCACCCCCGACACCCCTGGGGCAGTCGACTCACCCTTGTCGGCGTTAGGTACTGGTCCCCATTCTAGGACCGATGGTACCTCTGTAGTAGGTCGGACTGACCATTGTAGGGCACACGGGCCCACAGCCGGGTCCGCAACATCGGGACACACTTCCTCTAGGGCACACGGGCCCACAGCAGGCTCTGCATTCGCCCAGATAGTGTGTTCCTTGGTGTCACTGAAGTGGTCCGCCGGCAGGCGCATCACCACAAGTGACGGGTCGCTGGATTCACTAGAAGAAGGTGGGGGTATATACACCTTACCCTGTGATTCCTCTGTCTCACTGCTGGGGTGGTTCGCCGGTAGGCGCATCGCCACCGATGGGGATTCAACCTTGTCCGCTGGCAACATCACGATCGGATCCTCTGCCAACGTGTTGCTCGGCTCCAGGATGGGCTGATCCGGGTTCTGTGGTTCCTGCTCAGGAACCAGGTCTAGAAGGTTCACTTGGGCGCACTGGCCCTCCGAAATGTCTATGAGAAAGGTAGATGGGTTAGTTATACTGACCGGCTCTTCAGGCTGGGGCACAATAGGTTTTAAGAACCAGGCACCGCAATCTTCACATTGAGGCTCCCACGCCAATGCCGCTCTAGAACAGTCACATGTAGGGCTAAAATACTGTATGCTCAGTTCTCCATCCACGGTGCCGGTCTTGAAATCCAGCGGTAGCTGAAATAGGTCGGCTCCTTGGACATAAGCTTTTTGCAGGCATGTGCACATTAATGTAAGGGCTTTCACTCCTGGCGCGTGCCAGGCCACATACACATTGGGGTGTACTCCCTTACAGTCTGTTTCATCACTATCAGGAAACCAAGAGTCTATTTCATTTATGTCGGCCACAGTGCCCTCTTCCTCGGGCTGTCCTGTAGCCGCCAACGGTACTGGTCGCAGAGTCGGTATCCTGCAGCAGCCACACATGCGTCCCCAGGCCAATTTACAAAAGGAGCAGTCACCGTTGTTACAGAAACATTCCCGGCACCCATCCTCGTTTGCGTCTTCCAGCCGCCCTCTTATCAGGCACGTCAAAACAGCAAAGTTCATACTACCCGACGGACTCAACGATTCGATCATACACGGGCACAACAAAAAGGATACGCACCCGGCCTTAGTCTGCCATAGTCCATATGACGGCGAGCAATTTTCTTTGCACCCCGTACTTTCTTTGATGGAGACAGCAGTTACGGGTGAAGGCGCACTGGGCCTACTCCCCCTGGTGGAATCTGAAGGAGGGGCAGCACACTCTTTCATTAAGTGACTTTGTCTCGGCACAGAGTTATTCAGTTGGCGGGGGCGGGGCTTAGGGTTTCCCGCCAAGCTCGGACAGTCTGCAACATTTTCCCGCGCGGGCGGGAAATCAGCACGTGACTTCTTCATGGCGAACAAAAATAGCACAATTTAGAAAAATGAAAACAGGGCACCCCAGGTCAATCTCAGCAGCGCCTCCAAATGTAACGGGTATTCCACCCCACCCAATCTCATATATAGTGTGGGTGAGTAGAACATGTAGTGTTACCGGTGTGGTGCGTATACCTGCAGGCTCACAGGAGGTCTGAGCCTCCGCTAATGAGAGCCTGGGGTGACTCCTCTGGAACGGATCTTCGTTTGCAGCGCCTCCACCTATGTAGGATTCTATGGAAATGTAGAATGACCCTACATAGGAACCCACTCAGAAACCACATACACAGTATTATGTATAACAGGTTTACTGAATGAACAATGACAACACCTTACTTCAAAACACTATATCAATAACAGTGCATCAATACAACTGCGTACCATCCCCCCACCCACATGTCCATCATCACATTCCCCTCAGTCTCTGGAGTGTCCACAGCAATAAAGACCAGTGTGAGTGTGAGGGATAGCGCTTCCCTGTGTTGGGGCCCGGTGGTGCACTTAATATATACAGAGGCACCTTCCGAGCACTCCGATGCTCGGGACTGCAACTGTCTTCTAAAAGGGTCAGACGTCCGTCTGATCCTATCCAGGTACTTCTGCAGTGGACCCCAACGAGGGTCCCACCGCTTCACGGGAACACAACAGTCTCTTGGTACAGCAACCGAACCACAGGAACAGCCACGCCGCTATCCCTGTCTATCCTTAACTAATCCTAGCGTGACAGGAACCCTAACCTAGGGCCTGTCCCTGATGAACCGCAACCTGGGTGGCTTAGGGGAAATCTCCTAGGGCCTGCGGAGTAATACCCTGCCCCACTCTCCTAGCTACCCAGTCCCTAACTGTATCTACTACTGCTACTAGATACTCCTAACAGCCTAACGCACCTGCAGCCGACACGCAGCTCACACTGTCAGCCTGCAGGGATGCACACACGCTGCACACACTGCGCCCAGCACATGCAGCACAACACACACAGAACGGTACACACCATTCACTGGAGAGGGAGAGTCTATCTGGGACCTAAGGGGTTAATAGTATTCCTACTCCCCTAACGAGGCCCAGTCCTGACTCCCACTCACAACCGACTAACCTGAGTGACAGGGTCCCTTACTCTAGGGCATTCCCTGGCAACACTCACTATATGGGATACCTAGAGCTATCTTGGGCCAAGGGGGTGCTGGCTAGTACAGGGGATCCCTCTCTCCCGTACCCTACCTCCTTCCCTTGTCTGCCTCCTTGCTCTGCTCCTTCCTGACTGCTTAACGTGCTGCAAGCCCGCCAAATGTATCTCTTTTCCCAGGGGTCTCCTAAGCCCTATTGGCTCCCTGGTGTCACATGGGGCTCGCAAAGGCTCTTGGGATATGTAGTCCCAGCTCAGAGCCTTCCCTGGTAGGCTAGGGGTTCGCGGGCTTTCTCTCCCCTGCCCTGCGCGTGCGCAAGCTTTCCCGGGCTTTCTCTCTCCTCCCTGAGCTGCCCCTACCCTCGCGCGAGCTATCCTTGCCTCAGGAGCCCTACCTGCGCCTACGCGTCCCTGCGCATGCGCAACGCTGTCTTCAATGGCGGCGCCCTGCCTCACCGGCCGCCGGGACCTTAGAGACGCGATCGCGGCCTTAGCAACGGCCCGATCGCGTCCCCGGCAACCGGCCGCAGGCAGGAGAAGCCGCGCTGCTCCCTGCTCCAGCCCCCACCCTTGGAAGCAGCCGTCGGGGTTTTCAGTACCTGCGATCGAGCTGCGCCAGGGAAGGGGGGTCTCCAGGAGCTGCTGGGGACCAGGGTTACATATATATATATAGAGTTTTTCAGTATTTATTGTGCACATGTTTATGTGTGCGTGTGCGCATGTTTGTGTGCGTGTGCGCATGTTTATGTGTGCGTGTGCGCATGTTTATGTGTGCGTGTGCGCATGTTTATGTATACTTGTGTGCATGTATATGTGTGCATGTTTGTGTGCGTGTGCGCATGTATGTGTGCGTGTGTATATGTGTGCGTGTGCGCATGTATATGTGTGCGTGTACGCATGTATACGTGTGTGCATGTTTGTGTGTGTATATATGTGCGTTTGCGCATGTTTATGTGCGCGTGTGCGCATGTTTGTGTGTGCGCATGTATACGTGTGTGCATGTTTATGTGTGCGTGTGCGCATGTTTGTGTGCGTGTATATGTGTGCATGTATGTGTGTGTGTGCGCATGTATGTGTGCGTGTGCGCATGTATGTGTGCGTGAGCGCATGTATGTGTGTATGTGTGCGTGTGCGCATGTATACGTGTGTGCATGTATATGTGTGCGTGTGCACGTGTATGTGTGCGCGTGCGCATGTATATGCGTGCGTGTGCATATATATCTATATCATACAAACACATACATACACACCTGAGCTCCGCAGGGCCCTGTGCCTGCAAAATGTCTCTGTAAAGTGCTATGTAAAACTAGCAGCGCTATACAAGAACAAGCCATTATTAATTTTAATAACACATTGAATTGTACACATTCACATACACACAAAATTAAATATACATATTGTTTACAGTATTATATATACAGATTTTATTTTAAATGAGTTGTTAATATTTAAAATTAACTACACACGTGCAATGGAATAAGGTTTAATTAATTAATTCTGAGCTACTCCTTTTCTGCTGCTGCTCTGTCAGTTCTGGGGGAAGATCATGTGACCAGGCAATGACTAATACGTTTGTGCTCCATGCTCGTGCACGCGGCTGTGGAGGGGGCAGGACTCACAAAGGGGTGTGCCAGAGCCTGTTACATTAAAGGAAGGGGTTGTGCCTTTCTAAAGGGTTGCTATAGAAACAAAAATGCTCGTTACATTAGAATACATAAAAAATTGTCTTTCAAAGTTGTTTTTTTTTAAAAAAAGAAAATGCTACAAGTATTTTCTCACAGTACAGAACTGATTTATTAAAAAAAACACATGCAGGATATTGACTGAACTGCAGCTTTAATGTTCAGCCGCTATTTTTTGGGCTCCTTTTATAAAAAAAATTGACAGCTATAGTGACACCCAGTGGCCACTGTGAAGATTGCAGTGAAGTGCCCCAATACACTACTGAATACAGATACAGTAAATCTCCCTACCTTCCCCCATATCCTGCACAGACAGATTGTCGGCTCGGTGCTTCTCCGCATGGGGTCTGCACAGCTTTGCAGACCCCATGCGGAGAAGCACTCCGCCGACAATCTAACTCTCTCACCTTCGTGGCACGGCATCTGGAAGGGGTCTGCATGCGGTCTGAGGGGGGATGGAACATCATGGAAGCCGACTGGTCAAGCGCGCTGTGGAGGGGAACACAGGACACAGTCAGGAGGAATCACTTCATTTCAATAACTTGCCCGCAGCCGCTGCTGTTCAGTTTATTTCCCCGACAGAGACCACTCTAAGTTCAGACTAACAGTTGAGTTCCCTCTGCCCTGTCTCCCCTCCTGGCTTGCTAAACAGCCTGGCTTGCTTGGCACCCAGCCACCACTCAACTCAACTCAGCTGATTTTGGTAGCGCTCGCTGGTTCACTCTGTCCTGTCTCCCCTCCTGGCTCGGTATATATGTGTGTGTGTGTGTGTGTGTGTGTGTACAGTATATACATGTGTGTGTGTGTATACATCTGTGTGTATGTATATATGTATATATATATATATTTGTGTGTGTACACAGTGTATATATATGTGTATAAGAAAAAAGTGATATACTGTACGTAGCGCCACTCTTATAACAATAGATGTATATGTGAAAATGAAAAAAAATTATTCAAAATACCTAAAAAATGTGTAAATATAAATAAAACAATTACAAATAATCCCATTAATAGTAAAATAATTACATACTAGAACAAACACTCCAGTTATACAGTAATAACGTGAAATATTCCACATTCAATGTCCAAACCCTAAGGTAATTCTTGAAAGATGACAACAGGACAATGTACAGGATCCAGGGGTCCACGGCAGCTCTCAAATGGAAAAACCAGTTCCACAGCAGAATCTATAAGAACAAAGAGACAGAGAGCGCACGCCCCATAGTGTAACACTGTAACATTTAATATGGGGAAGGGAAGGTGGGGGGATTAAAAACACTCACAATGTACAAGTATAAATATAGCCGTTTGTGATATATAATCACCACCAAGGCAGGTAACGTCTTATATCAAGTATGCAGTCCAACATCGACTGGAACAAGACTCCCGACAGCGTTGATCCCTCAGGTTCACTTGAAATCCTCCATTCAATGTGGTATCAGAGCTGGCCTCGATAATATCCCATGCACTATTCGGCCGTAAAGGGTGCACGCTACGTGATGACGTAATGTCGCAAGGTACGTCCCTGACGCGTTTCGTCGCAACAAAGGCAACTTTATCAAAGGGAATGTCCCTGAATAGAAATGGCAGTGCTTATATACCAGAGTGCTTCGATCATGATTGGTGACTCAATTAACAAAGATTCCGCCCTTAAAGAGAGCCGTAATATAACAGGAATCAAATCTAAATGTAATAAACAAAAAAAAAAAAATTTATATGAAAAAATAAAAATTAATTAATACACGATCACTCAAGTATAAACGCATTGCCATAAAATAATCCAAGAAAATAAATCTAAATCATAAACAAACTATAAATGTATAAAAGTGTTACAGACCTTCTAAAAAAAATCATTTATACCTAATTTTAAAAACACCTAATAGTGCGACATCATATTTATCATAAAATCAATTCAACAATCCAGTATAATCCGTGTGTGTCAACACTTGCATAGCATACAAGCATAAACATATAGACTGTGTATACAGAAATGTATAACGTGTGTACACATACACGGGTAACAAGCGCTAATAATAACGAACTAGACAAATTGATAGTAAAAAAAATAAGAATACATTTTAAAATATTAAAAAATAATATATAACAATACCTATCAAGAACTGGGAAAATCTAAATCTAATTAAGGATGGTAAATATGACGGGATGTGGAAGGGGAGGATAGGATAGGGGAAGGGAAGGGAAAGGAATAGGGGAGGGAGGGGGAGGAGGGGGAGGGAGGGGGAGGGAGGGGGAGGAGGGGGAGGGAGGGGGAGGAAGGGAAGGGAAAAGGAGGGGAAAGGGGAGAGAAGGGGAATGAGGGGATGGAAGTAGGAAGGGAATGGGAATGGGGAAGGGGACGGAAAGGAAAAGGGAACGGAGATGGGGATGCAGCAGTGGATGGGGGATAACTAAAAAGAGGATGGGGACGTATTGGGGACGTATTGTTGCAGAGAGTGAACCAGAGAGCACAAGCTTATACCAGAGTACTGGTATCCAAACATTCATTTAGACCACCGGGGGTAAGTGTCCCCAACCGGTGTATCCAAAATGTCTCCCTTCTACAAAGAGATTTAAAACTGTCCCCACCTAGTGCAACAGGAGGAATGTGCTCAATACCCATAATTGTTAAGGACTCTGGATCCTTATGGTGTATATTAATAAAATGTTTAGGTAGACTATGGGTAGTGACACCGTTGATCACATTCCTCCTGTGCTCCAGGAATCTAGTACTTAGGGATCGAGTGGTGCGGCCTACATATTGGAGGCCGCAACCACATTTTAAGAGATAGATGACAAATGTACTAAGGCAGTTGATGATGCCCTTTACATCATATCGTCCACTATTATGAAGGGAAACAAACTCCGATTTAGTATTTAAATGTTTGCACGTGATGCAACGACCCCTGCCACATCTGTGGTTGCCAGTAAGGCCCACAGAAGCGGCATCGGCAGTCGCAGACGTAGATTTCAATTTACTCGGAGCTAAAATAGCTTTGATGTTCTTAGCCTTCCTATAGACAATGGGAATTTTCTCAGGAATTATGCTACCTAAATGTGGATCACACTTTAAAAAGCTCCAATGGGTATTTAAAATACCCTGAATGGATCTGTGGGATTGGTTAAAGGTGGTAATAAACCGTGAAACCCCATCTGTATTTAATGATCCACTCCTTGGAGTATTATAACTAGTATGTTTATTATTAATGGAGCACTTTCTAAGTAGTGATGATCTATCTGATGACCTCACCCTATTGAACGAGTCAGAGACCAATCCGGGATTATAACCCTTCAACAAAAATTTATCACACAAATCATTGGATTGGCATATGAAGTCACTTTCCCTGGAACAGTTCCTTTTGAGACGATGAAACTGTCCCAGGGGAATGCTTTTGAGCCACTGTGCATGGTGATTGCTAGAAGCATGAACATAATTGTTCACTGCAACTGGCTTGAAATGTGTGGTAGTGATGATATTACCCTCTGGATCGAAAGTTAAAACAAGATCCAGAAAGACCACAGATATGGGACTAATGTCGAATGTGAATTTCAAGCCCAAATCATTGTGATTAAAAGAAACCAGGACATCAGAAAAGGTTGTGACATCACCCTCCCAAATAATAATAATATCATCGATGAAACGGCCATAATACACGAGTGTTTGTTCTTGTATGTAATTATTTTACTATTAATGGGATTATTTGTAATTGTTTTATTTATATTTACACATTTTTAGGTATTTTGAATCATTTTTTTTCATTTTCACATATATATCTATTGTTATAAGAGTGGCGCTACTTATATCACTTTTTTCTTGTAAATACACTTTAACCTCAAGTAGCAGCCTTCAGTTTAACACAGGTGATTTATATTGTTTATATTTTATATTTAATATAAATTTACTAATTTTTCAAAATGATGCAAACAGCCCTAGAAAGACAAACTAGGAGAACAGGGTTAATTTCCTCTCCATTAATTAATGATGCGAGTATATCTATAGATATGGGAGTAAATATTAAGGAACAATGTTGAAAACTAGAAAATCTAATGAAAGAGGAAATGCGCCATTGGTGGGACGCGTACTCACTTCAAGACTATTTAGATAGAAAAATCATTCCACGAGGTTTAAGGGTAACTAAAAGTCCAACATTTGAGACTGACATAGAATTTTCAAATAGTTGGAACAATACACTCGACTCCTGTTCTTTTTTATTGATGAGACTTTTGATAGAATATAGAGATACGAAGGTAAAGATACTTGAAACTGAAATTGAGTCTATTCAAGCACTGTTGTTATCTTACTCAGATAATCAAGAATTCATAGAACTGGATCACTTGACTATTAAAAAAGTAAAAAACTTTGAACAGGATTTAACAGCTAGGAAACAAAATAAGCTAAATCGTGACAAAGAAGATTATGCCACCGATAAAGTGAGGATTTGGAAACGACCAAATAGTTACAGGAATTTTAATAAAAAGGGTAAATATCATTCTCATTCACAGGTGCGAACCCATGACAAGCATCAGTCAAGAACTGCTGAAGCCGGAGGGTCTGGTTCCGGTGGCCTGATACATAGCCCGGAACAACATACCTTGCATAAAGGTACAGGTAGTAATCAGGCCACTGGGAACAGATATTCGGTTCTGGAGGTAGAGACACACCCTACTATTGGAGTGTTTGAATCCATTTCCCCCTCTGATGCTGGCATGGGTGCTAGACCGAAGGCGTGTAGGGATACACATAAATCTACACATTTTTTAGACAAGACTCCACAACAGGAGAAACCTATGAAAGAGAAAGAAAAGGGAAAATCATATCCATTATGGATGTCCAACAAACCAGTCCTATTAGGAAAAAGAGGGGCAGGGGAGTTAGAAGCGGGAGAGTCATCCAGAGAAAAAAGGAGAACAGAAGAAAACTAACCCTTCCAGAAAGTAGTGGGATATTTAATCTTTCGACATTTCAATTGTCCATGTATCAGACACTACTTTTGGAAAAGGGACTCTCCTTTGCACCCAATACAGGCCCCAATGCCTTCCAATTATTCGTGGATCTTAATAGTTTTATTCGTAAACTTACGCTCAAACGTCATTTTAATATACAAGAAAATAACAAAAAACTAGCAAGATCTACATTTGCCACTAGTACTCAGGAAGAGGTTTGTCTTGATGCCCTCACAGACCTGTTGATTGAGTCGGAGGGAACGCCGGGTTCCTTCAACAATGCTTTTGATAAATTTGATATTACTGTGCATTCAACACAAACATTGGATATGGATCTGGATGATGAGGCAATTATTATGCACTCCCCATTCAGGCCGAAGTCACTGTTCTTTCCATACCAATCGAAGGGAGGATACATTGATGCATTCTACAATCTAGTACTTAAAGATTTTGAGGCACTGTGTAGTAAACCATTTAGATTTAATAAGAATCTATCCAAAGGTGAATTGGATGCACTTTGTGATTTGAAGAATAATCGGGACATCGTTATTAGGCAGGCTGACAAGGGGGGGGGATAGTCATCCAGGATAGATCGGCTTACTTATTGGAGGCCTATCGACTCCTGGGTGACTCTGCCTCCTATTCCCCCTTGCCAGATGATCCCACATCACGGTATCAGGTGTTATTAAAACAGCACCTGGGGGGGCTTCCGGTGACGTCACCAGATATGGCTGCGTACTAGGAGAGCTCTGTGGACCCCTGTGAATAATTATATAAATAAGCGCCTTCTCCCCAACTATCACATCACCAACCCCGGTACCTCGTAAAGCCCCAGAGAGACCGGTCCCGGCGAGCCGAAAATCAACATTGGGAGACCACCCTGCGAGGCGCGGGCCCACCGGAGCGAAGGAGCAGCGTGGCACCATCTGTCCCGCTTGGTAGGAAGCCGGAGAGTCGGCGGTGGACAGGGACGGAGCTCCCCCTGCCTTCGGAACGGTAGGAACACCCGCCGCATCCTCCCGCGGCCGCGAGGAGGGGGATATAAATAAATAAATAAATACCGAACCGGAGGGGAGGGAGAGAGAGCGCGAGCGGAGCATCTGTGCTGCGGGTCCCCGGCAGCACCCGGCAGCATAAATAAATAAATAACAGCCGAACCGGAGGTGGGGGAGAGAGAGCGCGAGCGGAGCATCTGTGCTGCGGGTCCCCGGCAGCATAAATAAATAAATAAACACCGGACCGAGGTGTGGGAGAGGGGGAGCGCTGAGAGGGGGTAAGCCCTGGTGGTGGGGCAGAGAGAGAACAGCGGCCATCTTGAGAGGGCCCCACACACAGTCACCAGCACCACACAAGGAGTGCTAACAGCAGAGTATCCCTAACACTGCTGGAGGCACTGAGTACCACATCATTTCAGCTACCCAGACACTACAGAATAAATAAATAAATAACTCTACCTCATTCCTCCACAACGTCCTTGCGTCTCGCCCCCCCCCCCCTCCCCCTGGATCACCGCCCCTCCCCCAACGCTTACGGCACCAGACAAACATTCCCAGAAGGAAGAATACCGCAGCAATGCAGTCGCGACAGAAAAAAGCCTCAACCCCAGCGGTAACTAAATTTTTTCCGCCGACGCAGAGAAGCCCAGGCGCGACGCCTGAAAGCCAAAGCGGCACCGACGCACGCGGCTCCTCCACCACCGCAAGCGACCGTCACGACCGGGGAGAGGTAATAACAAAAACATACCTCGAGGATTTCATGACATCCCTCCACAACAAACTCCATTCCTCACTGCAACATGACCTCAAGCTAGCCATCACGGAGCTCAAGGAGGAGATATCAGGCCTCACCGAGAGAACCACCGAACTTGAGACAAAACAGGGAGAGACTCTCCAGAGGCTAATGGAGGCCGAAGATGAAGTATTTCGGCTGGGGGAAGAAGTTACGAGCCTAAAAGACGCGATAGAGGACCAGGAGAACAGGGACAGGAGACAGAACCTGCGGATCCGTAACGTCCCGGAGGCTGTTCTCCCTGATCTCATCCGACCATACCTCTCGGAACTTTTCTCCTCCCTATGTAACGATTTGGAACCCAGAGACATGGAGATAGACCGGGCCCACCAGGCCCTTGGCCCCAGATCAGAGGATCCGAAAAGAAGAAGGGACCTGATTGTCAAATTTCACAGTTACATCACTAAAGAAAGAATCCTGACAGCCTGCCGAGAAAAAGGCGATATTACTTTCCAAGAGGAAAGAATACAAGTCTACAGTGATCTATCCAGAATCACCGTTAACAGGCGAAAAGAAATCAAGCCCCTAACGCTGCTCCTGAGGGAAAGTGGCGTTCGCTACAGATGGGGATTCCCGTTTAGACTGACGGCCAGCAGAAACGGGAAATTCCTAACCTTGAGACGCCCGGAGGAAATGGAGGCATTTGCAAGGGCATTAGGCCTCACTCCCCCGTCCTCGTGGGGTTCAGTAGAGCGCCCGAGCCGAGAGACGGAAGAAGGAGAAGAGTCCATCCGCTCCTCCCGTAGAACCGCTGCTCAGACCCAGACACAGGGAAAAGGAAAGTAAAGAGAAAACCAAACCGATCCTTGTTTATTCCTAGTTGGCCGTGGCCGCAGACCTACCCCAGTGCCAAGCAGATACCACCGTCTACAGAGTAAAGGAAAACCCAAACTAACCTCCTTATTCCCAGTTGGCCGTTGCCGTAGATCTATCCCAGCACTGAGCGGATGCATCCGCCTGCAGTGATCACTGAAGAGAAGACGCAGATACACCTGCTAGTGACCGTCTACCCCGGGGAGTTCACCTGAACGTCGAAATAAAATCCCCGGCAGCACAGTCGGCCCACCTACATCATGGAGTGAGATCACTTGAAAGAGCACGCCCCTGAGGGCCGAACTCATGCCTGAGGACCACTCCGCTGAGGGAACCTCGACGACGCACCAAGTACCCAGGTCTCATTGGAGACTCACCTGCACCACCATAGAAGACCTGCATGAGCGGTCCAAGGAGCGGAGCTAAGGCGCGGAGCTGAGGGGGAAACGCCGGTTGCGGCTTTTGGGTGGGAGGGGGGCGGGGATCCCAGGAGGAGAGCCTGCTTGAAGCCGAGGGGGGCCCCCTCGCTTAAGGAGAACTGACGAGAGGAAGCCGCGGCGCCAGCTGCAGAGAGCCTCCCCGTTCCTGAAGACGGTCTGTGGGTGGCTGGGGGGCGGGGGGAGGGTGGGGATCCGGACGGGGCCTGTTTCCATGGTCCACGCAGAAGGACCGTCGACTATCCATATTGGTACAGGTGTATCTGCCCCCCCCCCTTTCCCCTCCCCCCCTCCCTCTCCCCTCTTCCTCCCCCCCCCCTTTCCCCTCCCCCTCCCTTCCCTCTCCCCTCACCCCTCTCCCTCCCCCTCTTCCCCCCCCTCCTCCCCCCCTCCTCACCCCCCTCCTCCCCCCCTCCTCCTCCCCCCCTCTTCCCTCCCCCCTCCCCTTCCTCCCCCCCCCCTTCCCTCATCCTCCCCCCCCTCCCCTCCTCCTCCCCCCCCTCCCCCCCTCCCCCTCCTCCCCCCTCCCCTCCCCCCCTCAAATCAGCCCCACAGAATAGGCACTGTATAAGATAGCTGTGTGTTCATTATGGTTTATGCTTGTTAAAGTTAAAAAGTTAAATAGGATGTTACTGTCGAAACGTTTATCCAGAGGGAATTGCTATAACTGATTTGCCATGCTGGGAAACTAACGCTTGCGTTACCTGAATGTACGTTTATGCAAAAGATCATCTGTTCCACTCGACCATCATAGGCCACTCCTACCCCACTATGGAGCACCTGTCCTTCCCGCCTTCCCCATCCTCTCGACCCTTCCCCGCCCTCGCCCCCCCCTCCTCCCGCTCCCCCACTCTTCCCCCATCCCTCCTCCCCGCCCCTCCCTCCCTTCCCCTTCTCCCCCCCCTCCCCTTCCCCCCCCCCTCCCCCCCCCTCCCTTCCCCCCTTCCCCCCCCCCCCTTTTTCCCCCCTTCCCCCCCCCCCCCCTTCCTTCCCCCCCTTCCCCCTCCCTCCCCCCCTCTTCCCCCCTCCCTTTCCTCCCTCCCCCCCTTCCCCTCTCTCCCCCTCCCTCCTCTCCCCCCCTCCCCCCTTCCTCCCCTCCCCCCTCTCCCTCCCCCCTACCCCCCTCCCTCCCCCTCACACCCCCCCCGCCGCAAACAAGAGGTCGCTAAGAGACCTACAGACAGCCCTCTTCTGCCAGCAAATCAGCCCCACAGAATAGGCACCGTATAAGATAGCTGAGTGTTTATTATGGTTTATGCTTGTTAGAGTTAAAAAGTTAAATAGGATGTTATTGTCGAAACGTTTATCCAGAGGGAATCGTTATAACTGATCAGACATGCGGGGAAACTAACGCCTGCGTTACCTGAATGTATGCTTATGTAAAAGATCACCTGTCTCACTAGACCATCATAGGCCACCCCGGCCCCACTAGAGAGCACTCTCTCCCCACCCCCCACCCCCTGTCTCTATCCTTCTCCCTGTTGGCTATATACACATAGGGAAAAAGGTTGTTGAGAAAAACCATTAAGGGGTCCACACCCTCCTGGACGAGCCAGTCGGTACCCCCCAAGGACCCTAAGTCCGAATGCCGGTATGCAATTCCGGCTACACCCCATTGGGGGCGCCCTCGGGCCCCCATCCTTTTTCTCTCTGCCTGCTGGTGCTGTCCCAGCAGTCCTTTACCCTTCCCGTCCACCCTATCCCCCTCCACCCCCCCGACACCGCGGACCCAGGTCCAGACAACAGGTCACCCTCTTCCGCCAGAGATGTTCTTTCCTATCCCACAGGCACAGTAATCAGTCACGGTCCCCCGGTTGGGAAAGGGGTGATCCGCAAAGGCCCCTCCAGAGATAACAAAAATGGCTAACCGGGCCCCAATCAAAGTTATTTCTCTTAACGTTAAAGGACTACAGAGCCATAGGAAGAGAAAACTAGCCCTCCAGGAGATGAAAAGATCCCAAGGAGATATCATCTTTCTCCAGGAGACACACTTCACAGACCACGAGCTGCCTAAAATATTTAATAATACATTCCCGCTGAGCTATTATTCCTCGTTCAGTAGCAAGAAACAAGGGGTAGCCATTTTAATCCGCCAGGGAACCCCATTCAATTTTGTCAAAAAAGTTTCAGACCCAGGGGGTAGATTTCTTGTGGTATATGGCTCACTAGCAGGCACGGCGATCGCCCTGGTCAACCTCTATGCACCAAACGAGAACCAAGCAGAGTTCTTGAAAACAGCCCTAAACACAATTGACCCTACCTACCTATCCTCATTGATAGTGGGGGGAGACCTAAACATGGCCTTAAACCCACAGGAGGATAAGACACTCCCTTCTGACCGCCCACACACGGTACTATCCCTAAAGATGGGAACAGCATTTAGAGCAATTATCAAAGATTTTTCCCTAGTGGACGTTTGGAGATCCCAACATCAGGGCCAAAGGGACTATACCTTTTACTCCGCACCCCACCAGACCTATTCTCGCATTGACTACCTCTTTACAACCAAGAATGTCTTGGAGGCCTCCCAAAAAACGGATATAGGCCCGATCACATGGTCGGATCATGCCCCTATCTCATTAACTCTCTCAGTTCCATTCATAAAGTCGAGCGCATTTAACTGGAAACTAAACGATTCATTATTGAATCACCCGGAAATAGAGAGAGAAATCAAGTCGGCCCTATCAGAGTACTTCAGGAACAACTCAGGTTCAGTCCCATCCTCAGCGGTACTATGGGAAGCCCATAAGGCAACCATCAGAGGTACTTTTATCTCCATAGCATCCCATAGGAAAAAAACTAAGGCAAAACTACTCAAAGACTTGACAGAGAAAATAATCAAACTAGAACAGCAACACAAATCCAACCCCTCGGGGAAAATATACAAAACCTTAACTACCGCCAGAAACGAGTTGAAAAAGATCCAACTCGAGGATGTCGAAAAAGCCCTTCGATGGACTAACCAGAGATACTATGATAAGGGCAATAAAGCTGACAGACTATTGGCCAGTAAATTAAGAGGGGTACAAAAGAGGTCCCAAATAACTGCGATCAAGAGCAGGTCAGGTCACATATTATATAATGACAGACACATTGCGGAGGAATTCACCAAATTTTATACCAAATTATACAACCTCAGAACTCAAGAGGAAAATAATAGAGCATCAAGGCTTACGGCAGTTTCAAACTATTTAGATAGCTGCAACCTCCCATCCTTAACAGAGAAGGAGAACGAGACACTAAATGGGAAAATTACAAAAGAGGAATTGGCAGACGCGGTAAAAGCTCTAAAACTATCCAAAGCCCCCGGCCCTGATGGATTCACAAACGCCTACTACAAGAGGTTTCTCCCGTCCCTATCTCCTTACCTGCTGGACTTGTTCAACTCCTTTATGGAAGGCGACCCCATACCAGCATCAATGTCATTGGCTAACCTAGCAATAATCCACAAAGAGGGGAGAGACCCAATGCAATGTGGGAGTTACCGCCCCATATCGCTGTTGAACAACGACCTTAAGCTATACAGCAAAATACTAGCGAACAGATTAAACCCCATTCTACCCAGACTAATCCATAACGACCAAGTAGGATTTGTCTCAGGCCGCCAAGCCTCGGACAACACCCGCAAAATTATAAATATAATAGATCACATTAACCTTACAAACACCAAGGCAGTTCTCCTGAGCTTGGACGTAGAGAAGGCGTTTGACAGAATCAATTGGCTATTCCTAGACAAAACCTTACAAAAATTTGGTTTCAGGGATTCATTCCTAGAGGGGGTCCGAGCACTGTATCAAAATCCATCAGCAGCAATCAAACTCCCGGGAGGTACAGCGCAAAGATTTCCAATAACAAATGGTACAAGGCAGGGCTGTCCTTTATCCCCTCTTCTCTTCGCCCTGACAATCGAACCCCTGGCGGCCAAAATACGCGAGAGCACAAATATCCAGGGCGTACCAATTGGCGATACAAATTACAAAATCTCGCTCTTTGCCGACGACATAATACTGTCCCTAACTCACCCCCAAACATCGCTCCCCAATCTACATAAAGAATTGGTGGAGTTCGGCAAAATTTCGGACTACAAAATTAATAATGACAAATCAGAAGCCCTAAACTTAAATGTATCAGAATCGGAAACCAACTTACTAAAACTGAACTTTAATTATAGATGGAGTTCCTCATACATTAAATATCTGGGAGTGAATGTATCAGGTAACTACCAGTCATTGTACAAATATAATTACCCGGCTTTGTTCGGGAAAATCAAAAAAGACCTGGACAAATGGGAAGACTACCAGATCTCATGGATCGGAAGGATGATCTCAGTAAAAATGAATATACTCCCCAGATTGCTATACTATTTCCAGACACTCCCGATCCATGTTCCCAGCCCTGAACTTAAAAACATCCAGAATAGAATGTTTAACTTTATCTGGAAGGGCAAAAGGCCCAGGGTTGCCAGATCGGTCCTCCTGACGCCAAGAGAAAGAGGGGGCCTAGGTGTCCCAGATATCACAAAGTATTATTTAGCGGCCCAGTTGAGGCAAGCCGTAGTGTGGAACGCAGACCCAGGTCTCTACTGCTGGCGAGATATTGAATCCCACTACGTAAAAACGCCTTCTCTGCAGGCCCACCTTTGGTGCATAGACAAGGGGGATAGACCACCCCGTAGGTTCGACCTTGGTGCCACCAGACACACTTGGGAAGTTTGGCGGAAATGCAGATCAAAGTTTAAACTAACTGCTCCGGGCTCTCTGCTTATTCCGATCCACAACAATCCCCATTTCCCCCCAGGATGTGAACCAAAACAATTCGACTACTTCCATCTGAAGGGGGTTAGGGTGGTCGCCGACCTATTGAGCGATGGAAGGCTGCTGAACTTCCAAGAATTACGAACAAAACACGAGGCCCCAGAATTGAGTCCATTTAAGTATCTCCAAATTAGACATTATCTCCAAAAATTGTCCCCAAAATTTGAGTATCCTCCCCTCACCAACTTTGAGAGGCTCTGCCGAACTTGTACACATCAAAAAGCATTGATCTCTAACATATACGCTGGTATGGAGAGATCAGCAGGCCCCTCCACTCATGACTACATGTCCAAGTGGGAGGCGGAACTGAGTATAGATATAGATAGAGAAGACTGGGAGGATATATGGGACGCTGCTTCAGGAACTTCCATCTGTACCACGACAAAAGAGAATATCTACAAAATCATGTTCCACTGGTATCTTACCCCAGTTAGATTAAAGCAAATCTACCCCCTGGTCTCAGATCTATGTTGGAGAGGCTGTGGACAGAGAGGAGACATGGCCCACATTTGGTGGTCATGCCCAAAAATCCAAACATTTTGGCTTTCTATTCAAACTTTAATCCGAGAGGTAACTAGCCTCACATTAGACCCAGATCCACTGACCTTCCTCCTGGGCAGGCCAATAGAGGAAATTGACCGCCCGGTAGGAAAATTAATCTCCTCCATCCTTACCGCGGCTAGGTGTGCTGTGGCATTCTCCTGGAAAAAGATCTCTCCCCCCTCCATTCAGGCGGTCAAGAGAAGAATAGACGATGTAATGCTCATGGAACGTCTGACGGCGTTTCTCAAACGCAAGACTGCAAGCCACTACAAAATATGGGAACCCTGGGAGATTCACTGACACCCAAGAGAAGCTGATAGAAGAAATTATGACCATTCAGACCTCAGCCTTAAGGATGCTGGAGTCTGCGGGGTGGGGGAGGCTCACCCCTCACCCCCCCATCTCTATACCCACCCCAATCCCTCCCCCTCTATCCCCCCCCCCTCTCTTTTTCAGACCTCTCGCTCCCCCGGTCACCCGGTGACCCAGAGGTCGCGCCACTCTTGGCGGTACACCCCCCCCCCCCCCCCTCCAACATGGAAAATTTGAAAATCAAAGTGTATTAGGATATTGCGATCTGAAATATGCCTGTAAATTTGCCTGTTTCCTAATAAAAATGTTAAAAAATAAAAAATAAAAAAACAGCACCTGACTTCAGCAAATATGTTTATTCTGATCACCCCCGCACTCCTATTTTTTATCATTTGCCCAAGGTCCACAAGTCTTTGGCGGATCCCCCTGGAAGACCTATTATTTCGGGGATCGGGTCGATGACGTCCGGCCTATCCCAGTATGTTGATTATTATCTTAAACCCTTTGTAGCTAAGCTCAGGTCACATATTCGGGATACGCTGCATGTCATCGACTCGATCTCCGCATTTAAATGGAAGCCCAGTTATTTATGGGCTACATGTGATGTGTCATCATTGTACACGTCCATAGATCATTCCAGGGGGATCAAGGCCATTGACTTCTGGTTGAGCACGGATCCCTCTATTCCTATTATTCACAAGAATTTTTTATTAGAAAGTATTATGTTTATTTTAACTCACAATTATATTTCTTTTGAGGATTCTTTTTATCTACAGATCTGTGGAACGGCCATGGGCATGAGGTTTGCTCCCAGCTATGCTAATCTCTTTATGGGATACTGGGAAGAAACATCTACTTGGCCCAATATAGAGCTGGGAGCGGGCCTCGTGTATTATGGCCGTTTCATCGATGATATTATTATTATTTGGGAGGGTGATGTCACAACCTTTTCTGATGTCCTGGTTTCTTTTAATCACAATGATTTGGGCTTGAAATTCACATTCGACATTAGTCCCATATCTGTGGTCTTTCTGGAGCTCATGGGAGTTGTAGTTTCTCCACGGAGCCTCTCTGCCTTAATCTGCACAGACACACAGCTATTGCATCAGCCACTGCCTGTCTGGCTCTGCTCTGATACACTGCAACACTGTTGCAGACAGACACTCCACATGCCTCTCACTGAACAAAGTCAAACACCAACTGAACACACACTGAACACACATATGAGGTTCCTACCACTTCCCTACATTCTCCCCCTTGCAGAATCCAACGACCCTGCTTGGGCTACACCTACATAACTATACACAGAATGTTATATAACCAAAAATAACGCAACACAGTACATCTTACTTATCACTCTATATTAAATTGCACATTTCCGTGAACATTACCACTACCGACTGTACTCTGCGGCGAGCCCACTGGTGAGCCTCATAATGGGGTGCCCCAAATTGATCATAAGCCATCCTCATTGGAGGTTGACCAGCTCTTTGGCTTCTGCGAATTTGCTCTTCAGCTACCTCCTCTGGAGAGTAGCAATTCCCATTTGGCATTTCCAACTCTGCCCTTGAGGGGCTTGATAAGTCTGCAAAGTCTCTTTGTGGCACAAAGCACGGGCTCTGCGGGTCTAGCGGCTGGCTCACTGGATTCAGCGTCTCTGTCGTTGGACCAAGGGGCTCTTTACCCGTAGCTCCTTCGGGAGATGCCCCCGCGGCCGGAAGGCCCCTTTGAGAGGTTCCCTCCATAGGATTCTCAGAGGTGGCATTTGTTACAGTCTCTAGGCCATCCTCTGTACTTTCAGTTTCTCCATCAATTGAAACAGTGGGTACCTCTAATTCGTTGTCCCCTTCTTGAGGAAGGTGGAGTAGGTGATTCTTATGCCACACCTTTACCCGGCCTTCGGAGTCCTTGATGCGGTATACCGGCAGGCCAGGCATCTGTGATTCTACCTCATACACCCCATCTCTCCACCGATCAGCCAGTTTGTGCTTTCCAGGAATGCCTAAATTACGAAGGAGAACAGCATCCCCCGGGTGGATCTCCTTATGTTGCACCTTGTGGTCATAGCGCCTTTTGTTACCTGCATTTAATTGCGCTGCCGCCTTTTCAGCCAATTTATAGGCCTGCTGCAGGCTGTCCTGTAACCTTTGTACATAACGGAAATGCGTTCTGTTGGATACCCCATCGGTAGATATCCGCAGTCGCACATCCACAGGTAGTCGGGCTTCTCTCCCAAACATCAAAAAGTACGGAGTATACCCTGTAGACTCGTGTCGAGTACAGTTATAGGCATGCACCAACGTCTCCACAGGCTTGCTCCACTCCATCTTCTGAGAGCCTTTTAATGTCCCCAGCATGTCCAGCAGTGTTCAGTTGAACCGTTCGGGCATAGCATCCCCTTCTGGGTGGTACGGGGTAGTCCGTGACTTAGCTATGTTTAACAACTTCAGCAGTTCTCTAATGAGAGTACTCTCGAAATCCCTGCCTTGATCAGAGTGGAGTCGGTTCGGTAATCCATAATGAATGAAGTATTTCTCCCACAATGCTCTAGCCACTGTCACCGCCCGTTGATCTTTGTGGGGAACGCTTGGGCGTACCTTGTATAGTGGTCTGTAATCACTAGTACGTTACCGATGCCCCAAGTGTCTGGCTCGATACACAAGAAATCCATGCACACCAAATTCATAGGACCCAAGCTTTCAGATGGGCCATGGGGGCAGCCCGAGTGGGGAGAGTCTTCCTCTGTATGCAGCGAGTACACTGTCGGCAATGCAATTCCACGGATTCTCTCATCTTCGACTTGATCTGTCACTGTATGCAGGGAGAAAGTAGCGGGAATGTGTCCCAGGCCGAAGGCACGTGTTAAGGGAATTTCATGCGGCTGGGCCCACTTGCGCACCTCAGGCTGCGAGGGCACAAACATGGCGGAAACAAAAATTGGTTGCACAGTCTGGAAAAAAATAGTACAGGGCACCCCAGGTCTGAAATCTCAGCAGCGCCTCCAAATGTAGTCCTTTTTCTGACACTCTAAGCGACTACGGGTAACTGCACGCACCTGTGGCTCCAGGAGATCTGAGCCTCCGCTAGCTGGGAGCCTGGGGTAACACTTATTAGCGCAGCGCCTCCACTTACCCAGGATCCCCGTGATGTGAGATTCCCCTGGGCAAGAAACATATACATACACATGTGTGATGCAACCAACTTTACTGTAATCGCAACAGTACCTTGGCACTTCATCATATTAATTCACACCCAGCATATATCCTAACACATAACCTATAACGCAATATAACCTTAACTCAGCTAAATGATAATGTCCTTATACGTGAGTGGCTCGGCAACGCTCTCAACGAGTATTGTCCTGTACAGTAGTGGCTCAGCCACACTCTTTTTGAGTATGTCATTGTCCAGTCACCGCGTGCCCCACACACCGTGTCCTTACACTAATAGAAAGGAGTGCTCCGTGTATTAGGCCTTTGGTCACTCACTAGTGTTCTCAAAGAGTTACGCCTAAGGCGGGATCAGCGCCTGTTGACCGGTGTTGGTGCACTTAACGTAAATACCTTCCAGTCACGGCGTTGACCGGTAATGCTTCCAAAAGGATCAGCCGAATCCTTGCTTGTCTTTGATGTCCGCAGTGCAGCTGTCTGGTCCCAAGCAGCTCACCAGCAAACCTGGTCCGCACGCTTGTCCCTAACTGTCTACACAGTAAGGTGACTGATCGCTACCACTATGGGCGTCCCTGCAGCACAGAAATCTACTGTGGCTCAGGGGTTTCTCCAAAGGACCTGCGGGGTAAAGCTAGCCTATGCAGGTGGGTCACGGACCCCCTGCACGCATACACCCTCCTCTTTTACCTTCCAGATCCCCTGTGACTAGCGTGGTCTCTCCCCCACGCTTCCCTTTCCTGCTCCCGTCATCCTAGCCTTCTGATTGGTTCCTCACATCAGGTGACTGCCCAGGAGCTCATGGGAGTTGTAGTTTCTCCACGGAGCCTCTCTGCCTTAATCTGCACAGACACACAGCTATTGCATCAGCCACTGCCTGTCTGGCTCTGCTCTGACACACTGCAACACTGTTGCAGACAGACACTCCACATGCCTCTCACTGAACAGAGTCAAACACCAACTGAACACAAACTGAACACACATATGAGGTTCCTTCCACATCCCTACACTACCAATGCCATCACCTGGCAGGCGAGCGTGCGCATCTACCGCGCCCAGTCGCGTATGCTCTGACGAGAGGGGAGAGTCATTCTTGACAGATAACTGTGAATTTAATTCTTGGGCACCCCAAGTCTGAACTCTCAGCAGCGCCTCCAAATATAGCCCTGTTTCCTTCCGAATACAGTATGCTACCAATGCTGTCTAACCTGTTGGCTCGCAGGGCCTAAACCTTCACCACGGAGAGCCTGGGGCGATAAGTATGTGTACAGATAATCTCTTACCAGCGCCTCCACCTGTGATGGCTCCCAGCAGAGCGGGAGTGGTTCCTCACAGGACAATCATATAATACTACGCACACAGCATATAAAAGAAACAGTGACTTTACTTACGGTAACCATAACCATGCATGTCATACATTAAGTGTCTCTCTTCTAGGAGACACAATAGTTAACGCGTCTCGCAGGACACGACCCTTCACCATGTGCTCACACCTTGTCCAATTCCCCCACACCACAAACCCCACCCCTAAAGTAAGTTATGTGTGTGTGACTGCGCAGCCTCTTATGTACTGCTGTTATAGTTGGTGCACTTAAGGGATGTTACCTGCCGAGCGTACTGCGCTCGGGCCTGCAAACAGACTTCGCAAAGGATCCGACTACGCAGATCTACCTGAGGTACAGCCCGGGGCGATCCCACCCAGTTGATTGCTGATGTGCTTGAAGAGGTCTGGTCCCAAACCTCTGGGATGGTGCCGCGACAGTCTCTGGGTCTTGACACTTCTCTCACTAATGTGACAGGTTCCTATTCTAGGGCCTGTCCCTGCATTAACTCTAACTGACTGTGACTCGGGGCGTATCTGGGCCTGGGGTATCGGGGCCTAGTGTAAAGGCTACTTGCCTCTCTACACGCAGATCTCCTACCTCTTCCCCTTCCTTGTCTTCTCTGACCAGCGTGCTCCCCTGCACCACCTCCTACCACGCTCCTGTCGCCCTATTGGCTCCCTGGTGTCACCTGGTCTGACTGAGGCCTCTGGGACTTGTAGTCCCCTACTCTATACCTTCCCCGATTGGTCCGTGGTTCGTGCTCTACCGCAACCCCTGGCTGCGCATGCGCGACCTCTCCTCTATGTCCGTCGCTTACGGGGCTCACTATGCAGGCGCGAATACCAAAATGGCGGCGCCCTGGACACTCGGGCCGCCGAGGAGCCTCCGGTGCACCGGAGCGCTCCCTGCACTCACTGCAACCTTCCCTTACTCTCCCTCGGCAGCGGAGATGAGGGTAAACCTGGGGACCTGGCTACATCCTCCCCCCTGTGGAATCCAACGGCCCCACTTGGAACAGCCTAACAATAACTGATCATAACTTTGCACACAGGTTATATAATAAAATGCATGAAACACATACATCAATACTCTATATAAGGAGGCGCATGCGCGATGGTGAGGTGGTTGGATGCCTAGACATTGAGCTCCTTCCTCCACCGCATTAAAAGCAGTAAAACGGACGTAATAAACCTCGATTTTTGCCTCAAAACCTCCTAAACCTGCATAATAAACATTCAAGGATGGCACCACCATCCACAAAAAAGAAACCACCCAGCGATTTGCGGAAATATCTGAACCGCTCGGCCGCGAAGGGGACTGGAGCAGAAATGGCTGCAAACTCGATTGCGGGCTCTGACTCAGACAGAAAGGACAAACTGAGAGAAGAACCAGAACAACTACCAGTCAGGAGATGTGACTTCGACCGCCTGTATAAGGACATGAAGACTATGGGCCTCATGCAGTAAGCGACGATTATGTGAAATCGGCAAGCTTACCGATTAGTCATGTTATTGGCGATTTTTCCTCTCCGTATGCAGTAAGTGCCGAATACATTCAAAATCAAGACGAAAACATATCCGCCCACTCTCACGATGATTTGCAGATCACACACAGGTGTATCGGCGTGCGTGGCGGGGTGCTGTTAGGTTGCCCAATCACAAATCTTGCTGAATCAGGCGAACCAAGCATGTATTGGATTGCGCGCCATATTTAAAGGCAACGTGTACTGTTAATCATTCTCTGTGTTGTTGGGAGTGAGAGAGAGAGAGACGCACAGAGCTGGGTGATTTAAGATTTGCATATTGACTGAGAGACTTGTTGTGTATTGTGAGAGCTTTGTCCTTTGTTGTTTTGTTTACATCTTTGTCTTGTTTTATATGTGGAAGTGTTTCGTGTGATTGGCTGTACATTTCTTGTCTGTTTTTTGTGAGTGCTGTAAGTATGCCCGCAAAGCGTGGGAAGAGTGATGCTGGTGGGAGTGGGAGTGCTACTCGTGCGAGTACGCGTCGGAGTGAACGTACTGTTCAGGGGAGTGATGTTGCTAGGAGTGAGAGTGCTGTTGCTGCGAGTGGTGTTGCTGGGAGTGGGAGTGCTGTTGCTGCGAGTGGTGTTGCTGGGAGTGTGAGTGCTGTTGCTGGGAGTGGGAGTGCTGTTGCTGGGAGTGGGAGTGCTGTTGCTGGGAGTGGGAGTGCTGTTGCTGGGAGTGGGAGTGCTGTTGCTGGGAGTGGGAGTGCTGGTGCTAGGAGTGTGAGTGCTGTTGCTGGGAGTGGGAGTGCTGGTGCTAGGAGTGCGAGTGCTGTTGCTGGGAGTGGGAGTGCTGGTGCTGGGAGTGCTGCTGGTGGCGCAGTTGCTGATGGGGTGTCTGGTGGTGGCGTGCTTGCTGGTGGCCAGCTTTTGGAGTCTCTTCCATTGGAAGAAGGAGAGTCCAGTCAGCACCAGGCAAGCTCTGAGCCTAAACCTGCTCGGAAGAAACGTGTGGAGAAGCCACGTAATCCTCGCTTCAATGACCAGGAAAATAGAGCTCTTGTCACTGGGATTCTGGAGCACTATGACAGTATCTATGGACATTTATTAGGTAAGTGTACCTTGACATTTATTCTTCAAATACATGTGATCCTAGGTCATCTGAGTTTTGTTCATATGCAAATATGGGTACAGAATATCTTTCTATGTTAATTAGTCTGGAAACACAGCTTTTTATCATGCGTTACAAGGACAACAAAACTCAGGCGTTCAATTTGCGAGAACTGCATACAATATTAATGCAACCTTGCTTACATGTATAGGTTTAGTAGTGAATGCTCATGTGCTTCACATATTACACCTAAAACAGCATGTTTGCTTTCTCTTGGAACAGCTAGCAGTGTAGGAAACTGGTGCTTGTATTATTATTAATTTACCTCATATATTTTATATGTTTTTCAAGGGCGGACAAGTTCATCAAGCAAAAAAGAAATGTGGGACACAATAGTCATTGGTGTCAATGCGTGTGGGAATCATGTCAGGGACAAGCGGAATTGTCACAAGAGATTTGACGATATTAGGTCAAAATTAAAAAGGAAAATACAAGACCAACGCGTGCATGCTACTGGCACTGGAGGTGGGCCGACACCACAACGTCTGATATTAACTCCATTGGAGGAGCTGCTTCGGGCAAAATTACTTCCCGTCGTCGTCGAGGGCTTGGCTGGTGACCGTGATATTGGAATTTATCCCTCACAATTTCCACCAGGTGAGAAATATTACTGTACTAGGCGTGTCGTTGCTTACAGTTATTTTGCATATTTCCGCTGCTTTTTATACTGTCTTCACAATATAAGCATACCTGCATCTATATATGTATATGTCTGATTCTGTATATATATATCTCAAAATAGACATATAGGTTGTAGTCCTACTAAAAGCAGTAACTAATATAGCACGTGCCATAGCGTGGTCATTTACATGTGAATTCCCAAAATGCATTGCTGCAGTGGAAGCAATTGATGGTGGGCGAAGATGGGGAACAACAGGGTAGTACACATGTGTAACACATGCTAATGAGAAATTATTACTAGCTACAGGTACAGAACATAAATATGTATAATATTATTGTGTATTTTATTTATTTTACTCCTACAAACACGACATTACTGCCTATTCTAAGCATGCATCAAATATATTGCATGCAACGGCCTACAAACATCACTTGCACTAACACATCTATAGTTGTTTATGAAAAGGTCCATTTGTGCTTTATGTCATATACAGACAGCATAATGAGGCACACGTTGCATATGTTATGTCATTGTGTTCATAACTTAAACACTGCAGATGACTATTTAGCTCCTCTAACATTGTGTTAAACCAGCTGCAATGAATATCTCATCACAGCATACACGTCAACAGAGGGGGTGGGGTTCAGCACAAACACAAATTACAGGGTCATCTTAGGGTCAACTTAGTTCACACCATTTTCACCTGTTTGAAGTAATTGAAAGGTCTGTCTGATTAGGCTTTTTATGGGAAGGGAATACCGTTCTTACAACCTGACAAGCACAACTGAAGTTAATCACACTCATTTGAAAGCGTAACTCTAGCTACTAAATGCCCCAACAACTCATTAGTTATCAAAGCGTACGTCACACATTAGTTCACTCATATCTATAGTTGAACTACTATCAACGACACATTATCACACACTGCATGTCTTGTCTTGTTGAGTGACAGCCACATTCAGGTGTGCCACATCTTCTATTAATGTACCACACATATCCTGTACCAAAAACAAAACTTTTTGCAATATGACCACCTTCATGATAAACATTGTGAATGTTCATCTCATGATAGTTATGTACATTATGATACTGATATCACTACACAACATATGATTTTTATGTACAATTTTAATCTATTTATCCTCACGCATTACTGCAGAAACATAGTATGTTGTATGTTAGGGAACTCAAAAGTTCTAAGTACACAGGCATGTACATTGTTATTACAATTATTTATGTTCACTTTCACACACATTTTCGGTTAAGGAACTGATGCTGTTAGGTACTCATAAATACAGAACATACAATAACTGTTTGTTCAATATTTACACATGTAAATGTAAAACTAATGTTATTGTTATATATAGTTGCCCCTGGAGGACATGTGTCACCTGAGACGGAACAAGTGTCTTCACCTGGGTCATGCAGCTCAACACACCTAGAAGGTGAGTGTATCAGTTGGTGGCCATATAATATGTGCACTTCTATATGTTATGTTGTCATGTTCATTATTTGTTTTGCACATGTTCTTTAAATAGGATTACTTAGTGTCAGTGAAAATGAAGTGTAAGGCAACATGTATTGTGTTAGTGATGTTAACTATCATGTAGGAGTTCTGAGTTTACAGCAAGTTTTCATTCATTCATATTTCATACTGAGTCCAAACATTATTCGTAAGTCAAGGTAGTTTTTAATGTGAGGTTATAAAACGTATGGAAACATGTTAGTTGTTACTTATGACACAGTATAATTACATAGTAACACAGCAGAGATTAACATGCCATTTAATAATGTGTACATTTATTTTTAGAACATGATGATGAAGATGATGATGATGATGCCACCGCCATAGACACAGAAATACAATCAAGTGAGCATGAAGAGGTTCCAATTGAAACAGTTTTACCGCCAAATCGTCCATCAACTACCACATACGATGCAATTGTAGCTTCTGAGGGAAAAATTGTGAAAGCAGAAAATCGTCGCCATTCTGATCTGATGACAGTGCTGGAAAGGATGATTGCACTGCAGGAAGAAACTATATCACAATTGGCACATCTCCACAGAGTCTTCATTGAAGTGCCTAAACAGTTGCAAAAAATCAACACCTCATTCGAAGCATTAGTTGTTCAGCAAACCCAAGCAAATTACTTGAGAATGACTACTGTACCACATTTAAACTTCAACACCTCACAGGCAGGATCTTTACATGCTGGTAATTTTTCACCACATGCATCTGATCTTCATTCCCCAGGTCCGAATGTTACCGGTCAAGTAGCAGACATTGCTGTGCAGGTTCCTGACGACATCTTACCGCTGCCATCTGTACAAAATCAGGAGCTGACACCTACAAAGGAGGCGACAAAAACAAAACAGCACAAGCAGTTACTACTGACCAGTTTTTGGACACAAACAAAAAAAGACACACATGAAACAGACCAACCATCACTTGTGCAGTGTCTACCAACTTGCTCACATGTGTCAGTGGGCACAAGTCCTGTCGGTGAGTCACTGCCCAAAAGCCCTGTTGGTGAACAGTCACTGCCCACAAGCCCTGTAGGTGAGTCACTGCCCAAAAGCCCTGTACTGCACCGACACACTTTATTCGAGCAAATACCCAGTATGTACCTGGCAGATACCTGGAATGCGCCGCTCCTCACCTCTGACAAGCCCCGTTGCGTTTGCCTTCCCAGCCTGGGTTCATGCCTGGCTGACGGGCGGCTGATCTGTTAAATGATAATGATTAGGATTTAATAGGCTGCAATGCTTCGCGTGTCTACCAGATCGCATAAATTCATGAATTGTAATGCAGTATATATATATATATACTGTGCAGTATTGCAGCCAGCAGGAATAAAATGCTTCAATCCCTGGCTGGAAAATAACCCAATGCACTCGGGCAGAAAACAGTCACAAACCTCAATACACCCGGGTATACCCGAATTCGTGGGACTAGCCGAGCTCGAATAAAGTGTGTCGCCAGTGTAGGTGAGTCACTGCCCAAAAGCCCTGTCGGTGAACAGTCACTGCCCAAAAGCCCTGTAGGTGAACAGTCACTGCCCACAAGCCCTGTAGGTGAGTCACTGCCCAAAAGCCCTGTAGGTGAGTCACTGCCCAAAAGCCCTGTAGGTGAGTCACTGGCCACAAGCCCTGGCCGTGAAGTGCCAGAGGCCACTCAAAGTGGCTCTGTTGTGGCTAAAGTTGTTGCAAAACGAAAAAGGAAAATACAAGAGACAACAAGCAGGCCTGTTACTCGCTCTCAAAAGGAACAAAAAAAAAATGTTATAATTCACTAAATATGTCTTTGGCCTTGTTTTGTTGACTTCAGATTATCTAATTAATATTGTATGTATGCTGAAGACTGTGTTGTTTCCAAACTTTCAAGTATGTTCTTGTACACGTGAAGTTTTGGAAATGTTAACAGTCCTAATTAATGAATAGTGTTATTAATATTGATGTATGAATCGTGTATTCAGTAATGGTCCACCAGGAGCCAGTTGCTAAGTTTAGAGAAGCTGCCATTGACTTTGCAGCAAAACATTGCATTTGGGTGTGTTACTTGATGTAATCATTGCATGTGCATATTATGCACATGCAATTAAAAACACACCTATTTAACTGCAAACATCTTTCTTGTACGTGTACAGCAGGATTTTGTGTTAAATATTACTTACCTTTGCTGGCCATTGTAATGTTGTCCTTTAATCATTTATGTGTTCTTGTTTCAAGAACATCTCTGAATTTATACTAATATATATGTAGTATGTATGGATATATGCACACACACACACACACACACACACAGACACACACTGTGTGTGTGTGTGTGTGTGTGTATGTATGTATATATAGTACTATCTAAACTGGTATAGATGTATTTACAAAAAACATACACTTCATGCTTACTTGTGTAAACACAGTATTTTAATAATACAGGCCTAATGTTTGTGAACTATACTACCTGTGAGCCTATAACAGTATTGGCCTAAAACAAATGTTTATTACTTAATTCACTCATGTTTATCACCATTTAAATAGGTTTCATACAAGGGATACTTACTGGCATCAATATGTTGTGTGTACTCCTGTATTATATATATATATATATATATATATATATATATATATATATATATATATATATATATATATATATATATATATATATTATTGGTTTTAACACTACAGCCCTTCTAAATAAAAAATAAAAATTTATTGATGGTAAATCACATTTACCATACAGGTCAATGCAATAGGCCATACAAGTGTAAGCCTCTATTATGTTAACCTTTAAATAAATCACAGCAATATAAAAATCCCTCTTTACATATAAGCCCTTAAAAGTTGTAATATACACACACACACATTTAAAGTTTGGTTTTACAGACATATTGTTATATATATATATATATATATATATATATATATATATATATATATATATATATTGTGACAGAAACCAGGGGTTGGTAATAAACTCCATATACAGGGCTCCCAGGATACTGAACAGTTTCTGTCCTGTCTAAGCTGAACAGGGCAGCCTCGTGGTACAGGCACTCCATTCCACAGTTTGTCTGCTGCCTGTTTTCTGTCACCTGTCATGCTGATTAGAGTTCAGGTATATAAGACCTGTTTCCTGTTTCCTCTGGGCCCCGCCCAAGAGCCTGGAAGGCTGCTGAACTGCAGAGGGGTGAGAAAGCCTCTTTCCCAAATCGCTTCATTCATTCTGTTAGTTTGTCTAAAGACTGCAAAGGTACTTATTTTGTTGGTGGAAGTGGACAAGCCACTTCCAACTCTGAGTCAGGGACATCTAAGTTTAAGTTATCGCTCAGACGAGCAGCTTTTTGTTTGGCTTTGTTTTCTGTTTAAACTGTGGCAGTCTCAGTGCCTGGGACTGAATAAACCAGGCATAGCCTGTTTAAAGGAACAGTACGCGACGTCTCATCATTTAACCTACCCTAAAAGACCGTGTTCTAACAGTCCCGGACAGACGGCGGAGCCCCGGAGTAAGCCGTTTGTCACATATGGTGGAGAATGCGGGCAGAACACTAAAAGGTCTGGGGGTTAAAGAACTTTAAAGAAAAAAAAAAAAAAAAAAAAAAAAGGTTTTTTTTCTCTCTCTCCAAACAAGATGGAAGACGTGGTGAGTGCGCTGGTACGCAATGTCGCTGTCCAGAGAGACGCGAATGAAGCCCTGCAACAGGCGAATGCAAACCAGCAAGAGACAAACCGCTTGCTGAAAGAGGAGCAACAGCGGTTCGCTCAGGGCTTACAGCATGAACTCGAGATCCTGAGGGAGACTATCAGTAACCTTCCACTGGCAGCGGCAGCCCCAGTTCCGAAAATGACCAGGGCAAGCCACTACCTTCAGAAGATGGGACCCTCGGATGATGTGGAAGCCTATCTTCTCACGTTTGAACGCACGGCACAGAGAGAGGGATGGCCAGAAGCTGAGTGGGCTGGTCTAATCGCACCCTTCCTAAGCGGCGAACCCCAGAAGGCTTACTTTGATCTAGAGCCAGCCGAAGCTAACGTCTATGCAAAATTGAAGTTCGAGATCCTCGCCCGCCTCGGCGTAACCACGGCTGTTCGCGCCCAAAGGTTTCACGCATGGTCCTTCACGATGGATAAAGCCACCCGAAGCCAGATGTATGACCTCATCCACCTCGCCCGGAAGTGGCTACAACCCGAGATCAACTCAGCAAGCCACATCGTGGAACGGTTGGTCATGGACCAGTTCTTGAGGAAACTTCCCTCTGCCTTACGCCATTGGGTCAGTCGGAGTGACCCCCACAATGCGGATGAGCTTGTGGCCCTCGTAGAAAGGTACAATGCAGCAGGAGAGCACCCGCAACCCACAGTCGTGGAGCAACCCCACTACCCGAGGTTCCAGGACTCTTCCAGAGACGGTAAAAGGGTACCGGGGTTAAGGGGAGCTGAAGAGCGGCGACCACCTTCACGCAGCACCAGCAACAGTGGTTCGCACACTAAGGGCAATAGCCAACATGGGGAGCCGGGAAAAGGCTCTAAGTGGGACACAGACTATGTACCTAAATGTGTAAATTGTCATGAGAGGGGCCACACAGCAAAAATCTGCCCACTAAATGATGAGCCCATGCAATGCAACAGCGTGGAACCTTATTCGCTGTTGTCCCAATGTATGGGCCCTAGCCCAGAGGACCCCTTGAATAACCATCTGTGGGCATTTGTAAAGGTTAATGGTAAGAGGGTTCGGGCACTTCTTGACTCTGGGAGTATGGTCACACTAGTGTCCGAATACCTATTGCCCATTAAGAAGAAACAGGTAAACAGTTCACAAAGAGTGGCAATTTGTTGTATACATGGGGATAATCATGAATATTCCACTGTTGATGTTTTTTTTGAAACAGAATTTGGTTCTTTAGATTTCAAGGTGGGTGTTGTACCCAAACTGGCACATGATGTGTTAATAGGGACCGACTTTCCCCATTTTCTAAAAATGTGGTCCCCAGCTCAGAATAGCGCCCAGAGTTCAATAGCAGACCATAACGAAGTGTTAGAAGAAACAAATCCTTTCCCTTTTTCAGAAATGGAGGTTGACGAGGGCCCAAATAAGAAAGGGGAAAAGGAGGAGTGCTGTGAAATTCCCTTCCCCATCACTACTTTGGTAGGGAATACCCCAAATCAAGATGTTGATCAGGCACTTACCACCCCAGTACAGGATAAGACCCTCGCTGACCTAGAGGTCAGTCCTGGGAGTTTTAAGAAGGCCCAGTGGGAGGACCCCACATTAGCGGTAGCAAGGGGAAATATACGGGACCAGAATAGTACTCATGGCCAACCAGATAGGTCACTTGCTTACCCCTACTTCGAGGTAGAGAACGACCTAGTATATCGGGTTGATAAAAGAAAATCAGTTACAACTAAACAATTGTTGGTACCACGGACATTCCGTAACGTAGTATTACACCTCGCACATAGTCATCCATTGGGGGGACACCTAGGGGTGGAAAAGACAAAAGAAAAGGTTCTCCGAAGCTTTTATTGGCCTGGGGTTCTGGCAGAAATTACAAACTATTGTTCCTCATGCCCAGAATGTCAGATCACCGCCCCGTTCAAAGCATACCGCAGCCCATTGGTACCCCTTCCCATAATAGAGGTACCATTTGACCGGATTGCTATGGATCTAGTAGGACCCCTAATAAAGTCTGCTAGGGGACATCAGCATATATTGGTAATATTAGATTATGCTACCCGATATCCGGAGGCAGTTCCCCTACGTAGCACCTCTGCTAAAAACATAGCAAAAGAGTTAGTACTTCTGTTTTCCCGGGTCGGAATTCCTAAAGAGATCTTATCTGACCAGGGAACACCATTTATGTCCCAAGTAACAAAAGAGCTATGTAAACTCCTAAAAATCAAGCATCTCAGAACCTCAGTCTATCATCCACAAACAGATGGTTTAGTGGAAAGGTTCAATAAAACCTTAAAGAGCATGTTACGCCGGGCGGTCGATAAGGATGGGAAAAACTGGGACTGTTTGTTACCATACCTGTTATTTGCCATTAGGGAAGTTCCCCAGTCATCCACAGGCTTCTCCCCGTTTGAACTATTGTATGGCCGACATCCAAGGGGCTTACTGGATATAGCCAAAGAAACTTGGGAACACGAGGTTACCCCTTACAGAAGTGTAATAGAGCATGTTGCCCAAATGCAGGACCGCATTGCTGCAGTCCTACCCATAGTGAGGGAACACATGGAGAAAGCTCAAGAAGCACAAAGGAATACGTATAATAAGGGTGCTAGGGTCAGAATTTTTTTTCCAGGTGATAGGGTACTAGTTCTGGTTCCCACCGTGGAGAGTAAATTCCTTGCTAAATGGCATGGGCCATATGAGGTCTTGGAAAGAGTGGGAGAAGTAAATTATAGGGTAAGGCAGCCAGGTAGGAGGAAACCTGAGCAAATTTACCATATAAACCTACTCAAGCCCTGGAAAGATAGAGAAGTCTTGTTAACCCTAGTACCCCCAGGTCCGTCAGAGAATCAAGAAACTGACCCAGAGGTTAGCATAGCTGAAACACTGTCCGTGCATCAGAAACGAGAGGTCCAGAGTTTAGTGAGAAGGAACAAAGAAATCTTCTCTACACAGCCAGGTAAAACTAACGTAATTAAACATGACATAGTCTCTGAACCGGGGGTCCGAGTTAACCTTAAACCGTACCGAATCCCAGAGGCCAAGAGAGAGGCTATAAGTTTAGAGGTTAAAAAAATGCTAAAACTAGGCGTAATTGAGGAATCCCAAAGTGGGTGGAACAGCCCTATAGTTTTAGTCCCAAAGCCAGACGGTACAACAAGGTTTTGTAATGACTACCGGAAACTAAACGCGGTGTCAAAATTTGATACTTATCCTATGCCCAGGGTGGATGAACTTGTAGAGAGACTGGGCAAAGCCCGATATCTCACAACCCTAGACCTAACAAAAGGGTACTGGCAGGTTCCCCTCACAGAAAGGGCAAAAGAAAAAACAGCCTTCTCAACCCCAGACGGCCTCTTTCAATATAAGGTGCTGCCTTTTGGCTTACATGGAGCTCCCGCCACATTCCAAAGAATGATGGATAAAATTTTAAAACCACATGTTCGGTACGCTGCCGCCTACCTGGATGATGTGGTAATCCATAGTGAAGATTGGCAGTCCCACCTTCCAAAGGTCCAAGCTGTGCTCGACGCAGTTCGGTCTGCTGGACTAACTGCTAACCCCGCTAAATGCACTATTGGTCTGGAGGAGGCCAAGTATCTGGGGTATTCTATTGGTAGAGGGTTACTCAAACCACAAACACTCAAAGTAGAGGCGATACAAAATTGGCCAAGGCCAGTCACAAAAAAACAAGTAAGGACCTTTTTGGGGTTAATTGGCTACTATAGGAGGTTTATTCCCAATTTTGCAACTAAGGCAACCCCACTAACCGACCTCACAAAAGCAAGAGGACCGCTAATGGTAAAGTGGTCCCCCGAAGCCGAGCAGGCCTTTAGAAGCCTGAAAGAAGCTCTCTGTGCCCAACCAGTGTTGGTCACACCTGACTTCTCCAAAGAGTTCGTAGTCCAAACCGACGCATCTGAGGTAGGGCTGGGGGCGGTACTCTCCCAGGAGTCTCAAGGGGAGGAGCACCCCATCCTTTATTTAAGTAGGAAACTAAATCCCCAGGAGAAAAATTACTCCATAGTCGAGAAAGAGTGTCTCGCAATAAAGTGGGCTGTAGAGACACTCAAGTATTATCTGTTGGGGAGAAAGTTCCGATTGGTCACAGATCATGCACCCCTTACCTGGATGTGTCAAAATAGGGAGAAGAACGCTAGGGTGACCAGGTGGTTCCTAAGCCTACAGCCCTTTAAATTTTCTGTGGAACACAGGTCGGGGCACAAACATGGCAATGCCGACGGGTTGTCAAGGATGCACTCCCTAATATCCATGGTCGCTCACCCCTCGAGGTCTGAGCTGGGGGGGAGGATATGTGACAGAAACCAGGGGTTGGTAATAAACTCCATATACAGGGCTCCCAGGATACTGAACAGTTTCTGTCCTGTCTAAGCTGAACAGGGCAGCCTCGTGGTACAGGCACTCCATTCCACAGTTTGTCTGCTGCCTGTTTTCTGTCACCTGTCATGCTGATTAGAGTTCAGGTATATAAGACCTGTTTCCTGTTTCCTCTGGGCCCCGCCCAAGAGCCTGGAAGGCTGCTGAACTGCAGAGGGGTGAGAAAGCCTCTTTCCCAAATCGCTTCATTCATTCTGTTAGTTTGTCTAAAGACTGCAAAGGTACTTATTTTGTTGGTGGAAGTGGACAAGCCACTTCCAACTCTGAGTCAGGGACATCTAAGTTTAAGTTATCGCTCAGACGAGCAGCTTTTTGTTTGGCTTTGTTTTCTGTTTAAACTGTGGCAGTCTCAGTGCCTGGGACTGAATAAACCAGGCATAGCCTGTTTAAAGGAACAGTACGCGACGTCTCATCATTTAACCTACCCTAAAAGACCGTGTTCTAACAGTCCCGGACAGACGGCGGAGCCCCGGAGTAAGCCGTTTGTCACAATATATATATATTTATGACAGAGATATATATATATACATATAGACACGTAGTTAAACTAATGCAGACAGGGAGTTAACCAGACTTTCAAATACACACAGAAATGTATGAGGAAAAAAAACATTTACTTTAGCAGGTGTGTGTGTATTTCATTATATGGCTGTGTAAGCACTTTTTCCAGACAGTGCTCTATTTTATTTTTTCTGAAAGCACAATGTGACTTAATTAAAAGTCTACCAATGTTGTGAGAAACGAGATAAAAAATGATACATGTTTGTCAGACAAACGGCTATCACAAACCACAAACGTTAAACCAATTAATTCAACACATCCAATTGGTGGATCAAAAAAAGGAGTAAAAGTTGATACTTTTTATGACCTTGAAAAGGAAACCCAGCAATTTGTTAGGCATTGACCAGTTTCATTCTTATGAGCAAAGAACAGAGAGCTGCAGACATCTTTTGTGTTAATCTGCAATGGCTGATGAATTGTTAAAGAATATGAATCCGCACAGAGGGTATAAATTCATGATAGCAGAAGCTATTTTGTCGACATCAGGACACAAAGCGAACACCGGTCAAATCTATGATTTGATTAGAGCAAAGTATCCTTATTACCAAGAACCTGGGCATGCTCGCAATTTTAAATCCTCAGTAAGATTCACTTTATCAACTAATGAGTGTTTTGAACGTGTGCAGGATAAGCTAGAAGACAGGTATGGTTTCTGGAAGATTGCCAAGGATAAACATTTCACCGTGAAAGAGGGCACACATATTGTGCTTAATGGCATATTTATTCCTAATGCCAATAGCAATGGATCCGCTACTACTGTTCCGTGTGAATCGATACCTGCTGCAATATCTGCACCCTCCATTCCTGAAACCCACATTGTACAAGAACATAACTACTATGATTATGTACCAAGCCTTTCAGCTGAAAATGCATTGGAATGGGTACCCGAAGAAATGAACCTACCTCCGGACCAATTGTTTGGAGAAAGCAGTGGCGATTCCTATGAGCGCTTCATGGAGGAGATGTGTGTCATACTGGATTCAGCGTTTGGGTCAAGCGTGGATGCAAATGCCTTGCTTTTCTGGAGCGACCAGTTGCAGGCAGACGAAGAGTTAATTCTAGAAGAATGGTAAATATAACAATCGTTATGCGTTGACTCTGCGTTTATTTTTTTTATTTTTTTGTAACCACCATTTTCACTTTCAATGCGTGGATACAGCGTAACATTGCAGACTGCATAACATGTATCGATCGCAAACAAATTGTTTTCTATTACAATATAGTAGAACCTGAAAGAGTAGTACACATTGCTGACGGAATAAATATAGGTACTTTCCTATCCCTTTAAACATATTAGCAACATTTTAACATAACTCTAACCCTTAATTGTTTTGTTATCATGCAACATCTACAAAATAAAAAACCGGGTCCACCACGTATGACGTGGGACCCTTGTCATGGGCCAAGGCGTCCTTAAAAAGGATTACGGATGTAAGTCCCGCCCCCAAGCGACGTGCGCGCCTCAAAGCCTATTGGCTGTGTTGTTTTGTTATAGTTACGGTAACTGCAGTGTGTCATACACTGGGGGCGTACACTGGGCGTTAGCCGAATGTTAATTGAGTGGGAGGAGTGTTAGCGTGCGTTTCACGCTGGCTTAACATGACGTCACACGTATTGCATTTGCGCATTGTGTTATCGGCCGTGCTTTCTGTCCAAACACGTCTGTTTAAAAATAATACAGATGTACTCGTTTATAACGAATGTAGTTTCGTCTTCATTGTATTTGAAATAAAGATTTTATGTTTACTGGTATTTTCAACATGTATTGAAGGCACAACGTACGCATTGTTTTGCGCATGCGCTAACAGTTAGTCGACCCAACCGTGAAGTGCGTGCGCACACTAAGATGTGCGCGCACATTTGTCAGTATACAGGCAAAGTTCACTTCCTATACATAGTTATGCCTGCTACAAATTTAAAGAAAAATTACATACTGATGTACACTTGTACTTCTAACATATAAGTGACTGACGTGTGTATGTACACAATCATATAGAGCTGTGTAACGCGTTGTCACGGATACATATATAGTAAGGTGCCATCTTTGACCATCATGTGTTTGCTGTATTTCAGAGATGTCGGGGAAGATACAATCGGATCAATGTATGATTTCAGAAGAGTCTACCTTTATATGAGATGATTGTGAGGAGGAGCCACCGACTACTATACTACATATGGAACTAATTTTATATTGCTTGCAGCGCTTATTAACAAACAATTAAAAATGTGATACCCTTATGCCTATATTGCATAAGCACTTAATTAACATAATGATGTTGCAAAAGAGTGCCTCATGAATTTTTATTGAGTGTTCTTTAATTACTACTAGCATTTTATGGCATGGTGTGTTTTATATATAACAACCATTCCCACTCTGCTAACACATTTGTGTATTCTATTGTGTAATGGAACGTATGACTGTCGAAACTATGTAACAATAATAATAATAATAATAATATGAGCATGTTCATGTATAGCGCTGCTAGTTGCACGCAGCGCTTTACAGACACATTTTTCAGGCTGAGGTCCCTGGCCCGTGGAGCGTACAATTTATTTTTTGCCGCCTGAGGCACAGGGAGATAAAGTGACTTGGCCAAGGTCACAAGGAGCCGACACCGGGATTTGAACCAGAACTCCCCTGCTTCAAACTCTCAGTGCCAGTGTGTGTCTTTACTCACTGAGCCACTCCTTCTCCCAATGTAAAGGCCACTTACAACCAACTAGCCATTTCTTGTTAAAAATCTCTTGTTACATGGGTATGTTGATAAAATGGTTTGGGACTGTAGCAAATAATGTTATTGGCTAGATGTTGTGGTCCCCTACAATGCATGATGTTCTGAATATTACATCAACATGATGTAATGAAGTACGTTTCTGTGTATATTTCATTTACCTAACTAACTATAGTTTACTGTGTTTATTAAACGTTCTAAAAATAAATAGTACAGTCAATATGATGATATAAGCTACCATAATAAAGCTGCTGTTATCATTTGTCGGTGTTATACATGGATCCTACACAAATTGATACAGACACAAACAGTTGTCTTAAAAAGTGTGTCTATGCTAATGTGCACGTGATTGACGTTACAATTGTCAGAATACTTGATAATTATCATCATGATAATGATGAAGTGACGTGATTGACATTCCAAAAATATTACCAACATTGTCATAGTGGGAAATTAGAAATGCACAATTACAGTAACATTTGCGACAAAATTGTGGTTTCTGTTAACAGTTTTACACTTGGTACATGTAGGACACATCCACACACGTGTGACTTATACATACACATGTCACAAATTTAAATTAATGTTGACTATTAATTCCTAGCATTAATAAACACCTACATTGCTAAATATAAGATGTAGTACGCATTGTTGTGATTACAGGCATTCATGCATGGAGTGTTATGATCAGTCAATTTCATCCGTGATGAATGAGCTCCCGTAAGTAAACAAATAAGTACAGTTATCCCCTTTTCTCCAAACACCTCTATATTACATTAATGGAATTTATAAGGAAACATACATAAAATGTGATGAAATGTGAGTAATCATTTTCTAATACATTGCACATGAAACCTCAAGAGTAGCTAAATGCATATACATAATACAGAAAGTACATGTATGTTACATTTGTTTTTAAACCAATATTTTGGGTTTTTACTTCAAATAATTATAGGAAGATTGAGGTAGGCACATCTTATGAGAGATGTCAGCAAATATACATACCATGATCAGTCATACTGGAGATATACCTATAATGCAAAGGAACAATATATAAATTGCAAACATTGACATGCCATCTTCAGTACCGTAAGCAACACAGCAAAGTGTGTATTTGGTGTTAAATGTGCAACACCATGTATATTTAATCACATTCAAAATGTAAATCAGCCTGGTGTACACATCATATGGATGTACATGTTACACTGCACCAATAAGCATACTAGAAGCATGAATGACTATGGGCATAATATGTGTATTGTCTTAGCATAAGGAACAACACAATGCTAAAATATTAGTGCTTTGTTACCCCAGTTGTATTCACATACACACAACTAAAGTACAATTGAAGAGGGATTATATAACCTGTGCAACAATAACATACCGGTGCCACATCCCTTTGTGCACACAGCAGAGAAAAGAAAGGTGTGCAACCCATATTCATCTGTGTCCTAACAGAAGGTTATATAAAAAAACATTATTGTTAATATAACATAATAAAACTATAAAAGTAGAACTTGGAACATATATGTTTTTACTTACAAGAAAAAAATGAATTTATGAGATTCTGGCGTGTCTGGCCACCACTGGCTGTTTGTTCATTTTCAGCAGCTACATGGGTGGGATGCTCGTCTACCAAAGGCTCAGCTAGGTCTGATTGTACATTGTGCCTGAGTGCAACATTGTGCAAAATGCAACAGGCAAGGATAATATCAGACACTTTTTGAGGCTTGTATAGAAGAGCCCCACCAGTTCTGTCCAGACACCTAAATCTGGTCTTGAGTAGGCCAAATGTCCTCTCTATAACAGATCTTGTAGATATATGGGCTGCATTGTACCTCTCCTCTGCTTCAGTTTGAGGGTTTAGCACCGGAGTCAAGAGCCACGGCCTAATTCCGTATCCTGAGTCACCTATAATGAATGGAGCACACATAAGCTGACATTAGTGATCAAATTCTACAATGCCAACATTCCTAAAGAAAAATGTGTTTTGTGTTAGAACATCTAAATCTGTACTCACCCAGCAGCATACCATGTTCAAAATGTCCCTCTTCGAACGCATGGAAGACTGAAGAGTTCCTCAGGATAGAGGAATCGTGACTGGAACCAGGGAATTTGGGTACCACATGCATTATCCTCATCGTGGCATCACATACCACCTGTACATTGAGTGAATGGTAGTGCTTACGATTGCGGTACACATGCTCACTCTGACTAGGTGCAATCAAAGCAACATATGTGCAATCGATTGCACCCAGCACACATGGTATCCCTGCTATATTATAAAAGCCATTCCTGACTTCCAGCCACTCTGTCGCCTCTGTAGGAAAATGAATATAATTCCTAGCGCGTCTATTGAGTGCATAGAGAAACTGGGTAAAGGCCCGCGAGAATGTAGATTGCGAGACCCCGCCCACTATGCCCACAGTTGTCTGGAATGACGCGGAAGCAAGATAATGTAATGAGCACAGCATTTTAACAAGCCCAGGGACTGCACGACCTTTGGCTGTGAAAAAATCTAAATCTCCCCTTATCTCCTCATAAAGAGATAAGATTGCTGCTGAACTCAAACGATAGCGACTTACTATCTCCTCCTCACTCATCCCATCTAACAGGGTTCTCTCCCTGTACACACGCGGACGAGGCACAACTTGTCTCCTCTGTCTTCTCCTCTGATCTCCTGTCCCTCTACCTGTCCCTCGGCCTCTCCCTGTCCCTGTCGTATCCGCGTGCCTGTCCCTGTCACTGTCCCTCGGTCTGTCCCTCCCTTGCCCTATATCATTCTCTTGATCAGCAAGCATGTCATAGAAAAGAATGTTCCTCCGTCTCCTAAACAATCGCAACATTTTGAAATGAGTAGCTGTGAATGAGCAGGTAATGGGCGTCCTTTAAATAGGTATGTGATGATGTCAGGTGACATAGTAAAATGCAAGGTGTTACATTAACATAATAAAGTACTTCTGTGCCAAGCTGTGTGCAGTTGTTCTTAGAAGTATTTGTTGTGTGTATTCTGCAGGGAATGATGATATTTGCCAATGATGTGACGTGAAGCTTTGTACAAACATTGCTTGAAAATAAATAGTTTAATGTGCAATGCATGTAACACTTCTGAACGCAACAGTCAGTCATGTAATTAGACAAAAAGGCTGAGATTGACGTGGGAAAAGTTTGGTGTAACATGTGTAATTAGCCATGTTATTGTCACAAGTTGACAACAATGAATAGTCGTGTGCATATGCATGCATTTCTGTAATGAGGATAGTTGCTATAGAATGAGTTTACAAGGTGTCACAATGATGAATTACTGTACATGTGTGTATAAGTTAGGTTGAAGTGCTTGTAATGCAACGGTTATAATGTAAACATGCAATGTGATTGCGCGTCCAATAAGTGACGTCATGAAAATAGGGAGGACCAAACCTAGATGTAAACATGAGAATAAAGATGTACATGAACGTTTAAAGATGCGTCACACATTACAAGCATTGTGTAATGTAAAGGAACATGAATATACGGTGTATGTGTGACATGTGTGACATCATGTAAACAATTGTCGCTCAATTCATTAAAATGTGTGATATGATGTGAGGTTCTCCTTTAAGAGTTGAGTATAGTATTTTCCCTTGACACATCATCACATGATGAGTAATGTGACACGCAAATGCTGAAAACATGGAAAAGTACAATGTTATGCAAATAATACACGTCAGCCGTGACACAATGCAGGTAATGCCCCCCACACTGTAATGCAAATGACGTTTGTATTGTGAGCAATGAAACGTAAACAGTACTATACTGTTATACGTCCCCGCTCCATTGACTTCCATTGATGTACAGAAGAGTTTTTTTTCTAAGTGCCGTTCCGGCAGCCTTAGCGATCGTTCTCCCCTCCAACTTGCCAACTTTAGTTGGCGGGAGAAATTGGCCATAACATCTCAATTTCGTAGTGCCGATCAGCCCCGATAAGCTGATTTTGGTACTTGAATCCAGCCGAATTAAAAAAGTGGCGATCAGTGGCGAAAACAGGCTTATCGGCAGCCGACTGGCCATAACAAAATAATCGGCTACGAAAACTGGCGAAATCAAGCACTTATCGGCGCTTACTGAATCTCAAACCCAATTTTGGCTATAAAATGCCGAAAAAATCCTTATCAACGCTTACTGCATGAGGCCCTTAGCTTCACACGGAAATACAAGAGCTCCGCAAAGAGGTGCAAGGGGTCGGAGAGCGCACCGGAGCGTTAGAAGAGAAAATGGCGGCAAATACAAAAATCATTAAAAAATCAGAAAAAAGAGCAGTTTACCTCCAATCCCAAATATATGACTTAGCAGATCGCCAAGAGGATGCGAAGAACAGAGATCGCCGCAACAATATTCGGATCTGCGGCATCCCAGAAGAGGTAGAGGATGTGGAGTGATTTGTCTCCAGGTGGCTTCACACGGTGCTCCCAGAAAAGCCGGAATCGGAGCTAATGATGGACCGATGCCACCGGGCCCTGCGGAGGAGACCGGCAGCATCTGAGCTGCCCAGGGACGTTATTGCTCGTCTGCATTATTTTAAGACCAGGGATGCGGCGGTCCAAAATTCAAGATCTGAGGCCGCATGCAGGTTCGAAAACGCTGCTTTACAAATCTACCAAGATCTTTCACCTGTTACCCTCGCCAGGAGAAAGTTACAGCCAGTAACGAAAATTCTCAGGGAACGGGTGATCCGGTACAGGTGGACCTTCCCGTTCGGCCTACTGGTCATCAATAATGGGAGGGCCACCTCTATCCAGAAGATAGAAGAAAGTGAGAGCTTCCTCCAAAAACTGGGGATAAAGGAGGGTCCGACATCGAGCCCCTGAAGAGAGCCAGCTCCAGAGGAGGAATGGCAGACGGTGCGGGGTAATAGAGACAACAGGGAAACGGCAGAGGCCGACAAAGATTAAAGGGCCAGTTATCACAGTTTGAAAGTTTCCAGTTCCTCGATGTTTACGAGGGTTTTGTGCCAGGTCCCAATAAAGTCATCTTGCCCTCCCCTATACAAGCCCCACCATGCGGTCTAAAAGATTTCTGTAACTGTCAGAAAGGTTGGCGGGACGGAAGCAGGAGACGCCCGGTGTCCACGCCGCTGCATCGGCCGGAACCCGCTGCAAAGATAAGGACTTATCTGCTGTATGGTCCCAAAATCGATTTGCCCCCTCTGAAAGATGGCGGTGACACGCAGAAGGTGCAACATGGCTGCGATGGTCGACATGCGGGAAGAATGCAGAACAGGAACAGAAGTGGCGGGAGAGCTGAGTGGGAAGGCGTCCGATGTCGGGAGCATCCGGCCGCAAAATGGCGGCGCCCGGAAGAACGTCACCGGATGCACATGGGTGGCCATCTTGCAGGGGGCACACCTGTCTCCCCGGTGGAAGGCCGCGGCGTGGCGCCGGACATACGTCACCATCGGCGGACACCAGCAGAAGCCGGAGGCGATAGAGATGATAGATTCATGAACCGCACCACTACCGAGGGCACTATCTTGGGCCTAGAGAGCAGGGGAGAATAGGTGCTACCGTAGGGAGAAAGGAGCCCGGAAGGCAGAGTCAAAAAGCCCGGGCAGCATATCCCTATACAACGAAAGTGAACGGGCTAGATCGGTACACCAACAGATAGGTAGGAGAGGAAGATAGAGAGTCCGGAGACTGTATGCCCGGAACGGAAGGTGCTCCCATAGCGCAGATCTAGGAACCCCGGCTGCAAAAGGCAATGGAGGGTAGCAGATAGCACTTAGCTGGTAGGTTAGGGGGCAAAAAGCCAAACCGGGGTGTAGAGGTGGAGGCGGAGATCCGGGACCCGATAAGGGGCGTAGAAGTGGAGCACCATGAGAGGGCGTCCATGGGCGAATGACACAGTAGACTAGGGCCGAAAGAGAGTGGGCCTAGGGAGGGTAGAGACGGCCGAAGCAGGACAAGGGTTGATATATAGAGGGAGAGAGAAGGGCAAACAAGTTAAGTTAGGAAAGTTTAGTTGAGATGTTAAGATGATAATAGGTTCGGTTTTACTACTACTGTTAGATCATGATAGGAGGTGGAGGAGGGAGTCTAGGTCCGCACCTAGCATCGCTGTGAGACTCCACATGGGTTGCTGGGAGTTCAAACCCAGTTGGCTCATGAAAGTCCCCACCGGGATAGCCAAGTTGGATGATGGTCAGGGGCTCCAGACAGTCCAGGATCGTGTGAAGGCTAAACACCCGGGAGCGACAGGCTGGAAGGCGACGGGGGACCTCCCCCGCCCGATCACCAGCATCGCTATTCATGTTAATGTTATTGTTGTAATGTTTCCCTCGTGTCCCCCCCTGCAGTCCAGGTCTCTGAGAACTATGGGTGAGCCACAGCCATTGAGGTTCTACCACAGAGCAGACCCACGTAAGCAGAAGGTCAACAACACAGAGATGACCACAGGTCCCACAAATGGGTAAGAATATCGTAATCATTTCCCATAATGTAAAGGGATTTAACAGGCCACAAAAAAGAAGAATAGCCATGACAGATTATAAAAGATCGGACCCAGACATCATCATGATCCAAGAGCCAAATTTTGCAAAAAACAGCTCCCCGAAGTACATAGACGGTAGATATAGACAATGGTACGCAGCCTCCGCCTCTAAAAAGCAAAAGGGAGTGGCGATCCTCATCCACAATCGCCTGCCCTTGACTGTCACGCACATTAGGAGAGACAGGAATGGTAGGTTTCTGGTTGTTGTGGGGGACATACAGGGGCAGGCTATAACACTAGCTACGGTGTATGCACCGAGCGAGCACGAGGAAGCCTTCATGGTCAAATTTTTCTCTACTCTCAATAAGCTGACGCAAGGGGTGTGATTCTTGGCGGAGATTTTAACCAGACACTGGACCCGACCGTAGACATATGTACCCCGGGAGGACATAAGAGACAGAGGGCACGATCCGCGTGGCTTCAGGGGCTGCAGACAAATAACCTAACAGATATCTGGCGTGAACAGCATCAAGGTGAAAAAGGGTTCACCTTCTATTCCCACCCACATGACAGCTATAGCAGGATAGACTACCTCTTTGTATCTAACAGAATGGTTTCTCAGATCGCCCATACGGGCATCCATGATATTTCATGGTCCGATCATGCACCCATAGAGCTGCGGTGCTTTGATTATAGACTTGACAGACCGCGAGCGAATTGGAAACTTAACGAACTTTTGATAAAAATCCCCGAGATTGAACTGAGCGTGGGAAACAGCATCAGGGATTATTTTAAGGCGAACGCCGGCAGTGTCACTTCACAGTCTACCCTATGGGAGGCCCATAAGGCAACTCTGAGAGGAGTACTCATCGGGCTAGCAAGCAGGCGCAAAAGGGAGAAGGAACAAAATATTAAACAGTTACAGACTGAATTATCCGTCCTGTCCTCCCCCCACAAAGATAAGAAACAAGCGGCCTCGTTAAAGACACTGCTGGATACCAAAACTAAGTTAAACTTGCTGCTGGCCTCCCGAGCTGAGAAGGAATTGTCTTGGACAAAGTGGAAATTTTATGAGAAGGCGAACAAGCCGGGTACCCCCCCTTGCCAGAAAACTCACAAACAGAGCCCAAAATTCTCACATCCAAGTGATTAGCAACGAGAAGGGAGATCTCACGTCTGACTCCAAACTAATAGTAGCGGAGTTTAAAAAATATTATTAAAAATTCTATGATGGGACGAAAGTCATCCCGGGAGCAAACACTAAGAGGCACCTTAAGACATTCCTAGAGGAGGCTAAACTACTTAGCCTAAGCAGAGATGAAAGGGAGTCGCTACAGGAAGACTGTACGATGGAGGAGCTTACGGAGGTATTGAAGTCACTAAAGGCATCCAAAGCCCCTGGCCCGGATGGCTTCTCAAACCTTTACTACAAAAAGTTTAGGAAAATTTTAGCTCTGCACCTACTAAAACTATACATCTCCTTTCTGGAGGGTGCCCCCATCCCGGGCCCAATGTTGCAAGCGTCTATTTCAGTTATTCACAAACAAGGGAAGGACCCGGCAGATTGCAAAAGTTATAGACCCATTTCCCTCATTAATTCGGATACCAAAATATTTTCCAAACTATTGGCTCATCGACTTAATCAGGTTATGCCACGGCTGGTCCATCCCGATCAAATAGGGTTCATATGTGGCAGACAGGCGTCAGACAATGCTAGACGGATCATAGACCTAATGGATTTGGCACAAAAGAAAAATATTCCGTCACTAGTACTGAGCCTAGACATCGAAAAAGCCTTTGATAGAGTAGATTGGCCCTACATGAAGGCGACGCTTGAGCAGATGGGCTTTGGGGGGAGAATGTTGGATGCCATTCTGACTCTTTACTGGGGTCCGACGGCGAGGGTCAGGCACCAGGGCTTCCCGTCAGATGAATTCCCGATAAAGAGCGGCACCTGACAGGGCTGCCCCCTGTCCCCGCTCATTTTTGCACTATGCATAGAACCCCTAGCAGCACATATTCGACTTAGTCCCAACATAGCAGGAATCCAAATTGGCAAGCAGTCACATAAGGTGGCCCTGTATGCAGACAATGTTATCCTAACATTATCACAGCCCTTACCTCTCTGCCGAATGTCTTTAGCCTATTAGGGGTATTCAACAAATTGTCTGGTTTCAAAATCAACCAAACAAAATCAGAAGCCCTAAATATAAATCAGCTCAAGCCCACGGCTAAACTACTTGAGTTAAATTTCAACTTCAAATGGCAAGCCACCCAGATTAAATACCTAGGGGTTAACATTACAAAGAATTATAGGGACTGTGACAGAGTCACTGACTCAGTAGGCTGTGACAGTGAATGGAGAGATGCTGCAGCCAGTTCACCGAGTGTTAATCTCCTCAGACAGAGAAAGCACAGCTGAGGACTGATTAAACAGTGGCTGAACTATCAGTGAAACAAGTGCTTTAAAAAGCAGGAAGTTGCTCACACAAGGTGAGCTTGTTTTTCCACGTGAGGGTGGAGAGAACTCTCCCGGCTAGGAAGCCGTAGCTGCTGCTAATCTGGTCCCCCAGTCCTGCGAGGAGCTTTGCTTCTGGGACCAGCTGGGACCCCAACCCAGGATAAAGATTAGATAAAGTTTGCTGCGAGCTGGACACAGCCTGCTCCCCGGAACCGTTTTCCTGTTTGCTACTGATGCTGCAACAGATAAGACTTTATTATTACACTTATTGGTTATACTTTGTGTTGCATATGTTTTGGGCATAACCAGATTAGCTGGCTGTCCTGTTAGTAAGGGCTCAAGAAGTGAGTTAGTTTCCCTAACGGGAATAGGCTTTAATTTCTAGGAAGTACTTTTTTAAAGGGACAGTGCACCCGTACTTTATTTTGCTGTGGCTAATAAACCACTATAGTTTAACGTTTTCCCAACGTGTCTAGTGTCTAGTGTCTTACTGACCCCGCCGCGAGGCCGTCCTGCCACAGGACCTTGTCAGAAGTGGGATGCTACCCCTCTGGTGGTCAGTAGATGAAGATGTGTTGAGAAACTGAACTCAAGCGAAGAAAAAAAAATGATTTTTTGCTGAAGCATGGAAGTTACAGCTAGCAAGCGCTGAGTGTAAATTTTGCCCCGTCGGGTATGAAAGGATTGCTGTGTAAAGCTAATGCCTTTTGCTGAAGTGAGTGAATTTGCAGCTAGCAAGTGCTGTGAGGTAAATTTTGCCCTGTCTGGTAAAAAAAGAAAGTGAAAATGGATTTTTGCAAAGAAGTTGCCCATAGAAGAACCCAGAAGGTTCAAATATTGTAAAGCAAGAACAACTTACGTGTGTTGTGCAAAGTCTGCCTCGTCGGGTGTGAAAAAAAACAAAAAAAACCGGGGTTTTAAAATGGCCGCCGTCATTTGTCAGTTTTGCAATGTACATAACCATACAAAACAGTGTCCCTTCAGGCCATATGAGGATCATGATGACGACGCAGATGTGGCCCCGAGAAGAGAGACGTACCCGCAGATGAAAGCTGCAAAAGTGACCAGTGTGTGTGTGCCCAGCACCACTGATGTCTCTGGAACTAATAAAACAAAGAGAAAGAAGAAAAATATTTTTCAAGTCACCGAGGAAGTGACCGAACCACTTGAGCCTGCGGTATCAGGACAACAGGCGTCAGCAAGCCACCGAGATGTGCTGCAGACCGGAGTGATGGGCAGAATTGTCACAGGAATGGTGGCAAAGGAAAAGTAGGAGCAAAGGGAAGCTGAATCCTTGATCCAGGTAAAAGAGGCCTTAATTTCTGCACTCCAAACTGCCCACCGTGATTATGATGTCTTGCAGGAGCAATTGAATAGGGAGCGAGAAGCAAACGCCGAGGTACAGAGGTGTATACTCCTTGAGTATGGGGTGTTAAAGAAAACAGAGCGTCTCTTACGGAGTGAGTTGGAGGAGCTGAAGACAAGTTTGGATAAGGCCAACACCCCAATTGCTAACATGGAATCAGAGAGAACAAGTCCTGACTGGAGACTGTGCTATCAGATGTCCCAGAGAGATGTGCAAAACTTCATCAAAGACTTAGAAGTTTCTCACCAAAAAGCTTGTGCACTCAAAAGAGAGCTGGGTACTTTGAAGAAAGCCAATGAGACGGTCCTAAGGGATATAGAGACTGTGAAAATGGAGAATATAAACCTGAAAGAAGAGGTTTTAAACCTGACTGGTCAGGTCAATGATGGGACTGAGAAGCTTCACCAAGCACAGAAAGTGAAGACGCAATTGGCGCAAGAAAAATTTGAAGTACAGGCTGCACTGCATGACCAAGGAGGCGCGAGCTTCCCCCCCCTCTCCTATGAACCCTGAAATCTGATACCACGAAATCTGAGGAGGCAAAGACATGGTGGGAAAAAAGAAAAACAACGGCAGAGTGTTTACTCTAGAGCAACATTCTCCCCTACCAAATCCGGCCTAATGTATGTCCGGTAACTCAGGAATGGGAAATAAATCCCTGTAGGTGCTACAAATGTCTCTGTAGTATTGTTGCTATATAGCATAGGTGTCCAGGAAAAGTATTAGCTTCTTTTGCAGTATATAAGGCACTGATTGCTCACTTAGTTGCCATATAATAGGGTATATAGAGTGGTATGTGAACACCACAGCAGGTGTGTGAAATGTACCCTCACTGAAGAGAGCACACCCCACACCCACTTATGGGACAGCACCCCTCAACCCATAGGCATGAGACATGATAAAACATGAATAAATGATACTGCTATAGCAGAAACAGGTAACTCACGAAACCTTCCTGGACTGATGTGGCGTGCCTCCTTCCAAGTAGATGAATCCAAATAGAGAAGAAAGTGGTGGAGCACTGCAGAAAAAATGAAAGGGCTGGAGGCTGCTTGAAAATTAAAAAATGCTTTAATTTATGGCATTAGTAGACCGAGCTACAAAAACAGAGGGTAACTCTGACGCGTTTCGCGCTGTAAAAGCGCTTTATCAAAGAGTGACCTATGTGTGTGCAATATCTCATTTATATATGCAGGAGCTGCGCAGACCATGTGATCGGGCGGGCCCGTTTTGGCGCGAGCGGACTGCGCAGCTCCTGCATATATAAATGAGATATTGCACACACATAGGTCACTCTTTGATAAAGCGCTTTTACAGCGCGAAACGCGTCAGAGTTACCCTCTGTTTTTGTAGCTCGGTCTACTAATGCCATAAATTAAAGCATTTTTTAATTTTCAAGCAGCCTCCAGCCCTTTCATTTTTTCTGCAGTGCTCCACCACTTTCTTCTCTATATGTCCGGTAACTGTCTGACTTCCAGCGCCCAATCCTCCTTATCTTTGCTACCGCGAGCCCTACTCGTGCTGCTTCCGTCGCTGCCCCAATGCGAAAAGAATGCGTTCCATACTGCCCCCCTTCTAACCCTTGCTGCTTGAGACACTTCCGAAAGACCCGCAAATATTGGAACCTTGACAATGCCCCCCCATTCTTGTGCACTAACAATGTACCCCCTTGTTCTGGCCTAATGGCCAAATAATCTTCCAACGCTTTTACTGGGCACACCACACTTCCAGGTAAGCCCTTCAACAAGATCAACGTTCCCTTTCCTTTCTGATCCGTTTTAGACCTCCGTACCAGCAACCTCACCAAACCTTCTCCTAAACTTACGTCAGCCCGCTGCAAGCCACCCCCTCCTTTCTTGGAAACACAAACCAATTCACCTGCTCGCAGAGCTGCAAAAAATGCTATGATGAATGTGGCCTTAAAAAGTACTGCCTCAAAACTGGAAGAGCATACCACGTCTGTGGCCCGCAACAAACCTTCCAAAATTACCGGCGTCACTGGTCTTCTGCCATCCCTGCTAGCTATCCCTTTAACCATACCTGCTAGCACCTTCCTTACCACAAAACACTTGGACACATCAACCCTACCATTCAGCCTAAGGAAGAACGATATACCCGCCATCTTTCTTCCTATGGATCCACCAGCTAAACCCTTGTCCCTCAAACTCATCATGTGACCCAGCAAAATGTCTACCTCCGAGATCTTTCCTCCCGCCATCTTTTCCGCCTCCCGAAATTCTCGCCAAGCAGCCACATAAGCACCCCACGTACTCGGGGCGAGTGAAGCCTTGATTAAATCAATCACACCTCCATCACCAGATCCCACAAGACTGCTGGGCACCGTTCGCCCTGGGTCTCCGCCCCCAGTGCCAACCTCCGAAACAGCTCCATCTGCAAACGTGATAATGCATCAGCAATGTTGTTCTCCACCCCAGGAACATGCCTAGCCTTGAAACCTATATTAAGCTGTAAACACCTTAACACAAAATGCCTCAACAGAACCAACACTGGTGGGGACCGTGAACCAAAATTATTCACGGCCTCCACCACACCCAAGTTGTCGTTCCAAAACGTCACCTCCCTTTTAGCAAACTTGTCCCCCCAAAGATGTACAGCCACTAGTAAAGGGAAAAGTTCCAAAAATGTCAGATTCCTGATAAGCTGAGTCCCTCGCCAATCCTCTGGCCATTCCTCCGCACACCAAGCTCCATTACAATATGCACCAAACCCTACTGACCCAGCCGCATCCGTAAATAGCTGCAGCTCAGCGTTCCGCGCTGGACGCCCCCTCCACAACGTCCTCCCATTGTAACTCTGTAAGAATTTTTGCCACACCGCCAAATCCTTCCGAATATCTGTTGTGACCCGAATGAAGTGGTTGGGACGCATAATGCGAGCTGCAAACACCAAATGGCCCATCAAAACCTGAAACTGTCTTAATAAGGCCTTCCTAAGAAGCATGAAATCCTTTATCATACTCTCCAAAACAACTAACTTCTCAGGAGGTAACCTATATTCCCTGTTCACTGAATCAATTACTATGCCCAGAAAACTGAGAGTGGTTGTGGGTGCCACTGTTTTTTCATTTGCCAAAGGAAGCCCAAATTCGCGCGCCATGGCTGAAAATTGAAAAGCCACCTTGCGCACAAATCAGACCCCTGTGGACCAACGAAAAGGAAATCATCCAAATAATGTATGATCCCTGCTACCTGCACCCTTTTGCGGATCACCCACTCCAAAAATGTGCTGAATGTTTCAAAATAAAAACAAGACAATGCACAACCCATAGGTAAACAAAGGTCAACAAAATAACGCACAAGTACAAATAATAATAAGTACAAATCCACATTCTTACAATTCCATGTAACCACACCCTTATTAGCTTCCATACTCTGCCTAAACTCCACATCATAGGCCCACCATCCCATACCCCCGTGTTTCTGAAACGCTTTTCTAATCGTATCCTGATACTTAAAAAGCGCCGAGCATAATTGCGGATCCTTTTCCCCCGCAACGCCCGCCAAAATCCCAAATGCCTGCGACCAATTACTGAACGTGCGAGGAAAAAGACGCTTTTCCACATCCTCCTTTTTAGCCTCCCCCTTCTTTTCGGATTTAGCTACCGCTTCATTGTACCCCGGAAGCAATGACAAAATCTCATGTAGTCACCCGCCCAAATCTTTTCCTTTACTTCCTTTGACAAATGCACGCCTAAGGAACGTGATATGGTCGTACATGAGTCCCCATAGGCCACATCCGGCAGCCTTTTTGAACCTGCCAATGGCCTTCCGAGCCCTGTCCCCTGCCCAGCACCTGAATTCACCACCGGATGCTCACCTAACAAACTAACTACTGCTGTTGAATCAGCTCCTTTTCCCGCCACCTGCACTGGCAATGCTGTGGCCGATGCTAACTCATCTTGAATAACTTTCGGCACTGTGCTATGGGTACAATCTACTGTACTCTCCACACCCAAAGTCATCTGAGCCACCTCTCCACCCACTGTTCCACGGTTGCTCCCCCCGTCAAGTACTGAATCTGACCCTCCCTGCCGTTCGCTTGACTTGCATGCCCCCACTGCTTGCTTAGTGGATAATAACGTTGTCATCGGCAATAAAGCTAACTGAACGCCCTTAACCACCGCACTAATCATTCTTGCCTCGGCATCGCCCGCTAACCCCAACTCCAACACCTGTGGCCCAGGGGAGCTAACAATGCCCGGCAAGGTAACACCCTTATTTCCCAAACAAGCAACTCTTTTTCGCTTACCCTTCGATGCCCCAGTCCCCGGCGGTATTTTGAACCGCCTGTCGGGACCTGCCCCAAGACCCTTGTCCTCCAAGCCTCTGACAGCAAGCTCAACCCGAGGCCCGGACCGCTTGCGAGCCATGGACGACGTACCAGCGCCACGAAGCGAGGTCGACCGCGTCCCGGACGTTCCAGATTTACCTGTAAATGAGGAAGCAAATATTAAACCCCCCAATTAGGCTAACCTTTATTCTTGAATAAACTCTTTTTTTTTTTTTTTTTTAAATTTTATTTACCAATTATCGTTTGCCAGCCTTTCTTTCACTAGTAACCGGCAATGGCGAGCATGTCGACCCCCTCCCAACCTCCCCCCCTTCTTTTTTTTTTTTTTTTTCTGTGGGGGGAGGGAACCCTTAGCCGCCTACTGCTCGTCTCCATCCAGGCTCTTCTTTTTTATATAAGGTTGGGACCCATGTCCCACCCCTGTTTTTCCAGGGACCCATGTCCCACACCTGTTTTTCCAGGGACCCATGTCCCACACCTGTTTTTCCAGGGACCCATCTCCCACTCTTGTTTTTCCTAGGGACCCATGTCCCACACCTGTTTTTCCAGGGACCCATGTCCCACCCCTGTTTTTCCAGGGACCCATGTCCCACCCTTGTTTATCCCAGGGACCCATGTCCCACACCTGGTTTTGTGGGGACTCATCTCCAGGCTCCTCCCAAAAGTCCCCCAGCCTTTAACCAAATAGGGTGTGATTTCTAAAAAACTCTGCCGTGACATACCCTTCTGCACCACCAACGCTTCCCGTGCTCCTTTATTAGGACCCCCTTCATCACTTGATGATGGCCACGCCTCAGCGCAGGTAGCGTGGGAACCGCCCTGTCCTCTCGCGTTTTCACGACTGCCCAAACTTCCTTGATCACTCCCAGCTTTCAGCACTAGTGCACACATCTGCTTCTGAAAGCATCCTTCCCCATGGTTGTGCGCCTCCGCCAAAAGCTGCATGGTGCTGACCTGAAAGGACATCGCTACTAGCGCTGTAATTTAGCCAATGGCTCGTCAAACACTGGTTTAACTTCACCACCTAAATCCTGCCAGCAAACTACTCTTGAACTCTTGCCTGGCTGATCTTTCCACGAAAACCAGTCCACTTGAATTAGACTTAGAACCGCTCTTAAGCTGTAATAACACAAAAAATTCCGCATTAATGCTTGTATCCTTAGCACCTTAACGCCCCCCACCTCCATCCCTTAGCGCCCTAACATCCAACCAACCATTGCTGTCATTTTTTTTTTTTTTTTTAAAGTATGATGTCACCCACGACACGAAAAAAACTTAGGATTGGCTTCCAATAACCAAAACCAAGACCAACCTCAAAAAGCGTTTTTTTTTTGTTTGTTTTTAAAACCTTTTTTTTTTTTTTTTTATTTATTTAATTAATTTTTTTTTTTTATAATGGACAGCCCCACCTGACCACCTCCCACTGAGTAGAAGAGTGGAAAAGAAAAAAGGGGGGGAAGGAAGAGGGCCAATATCTCCCCGAGGAGGAGGGAGGATAGGGGGGGCGGGGGGGGGGGCAAAAGCCCTCCATTCCAGCCAAACAACCAACTGCCCCCCCCCCAGCCGTAGCAGCCTTGCCCCCAGCCCCCCCGACACCCCCCCACCCCCTGATCATCGTCAGGAGGCGGAACCACATGAAACTCATGCTCACAAAGACCTTCCCTTGCCATTAGCCCAACCGCACGGCTAAGCGTGGGTTGGGAGAGCCTCTCTTCCCCCCCCCAGCCACACAAGCGGCCACAATAGGAGGACAGGAAAAGGGCTCGCAAGCGGCGCCAAGCAAAAAAACCTCCTCCTCCAAGTCGATGCGCCTTCCTCCACGCAGGTAGGAGTCACTCTCCTCATCCTTCTCGCCTCCTCCCCCCTGCCGCTGCCGCCAATCAAACAGCGCGAAAACGAAAGGCATGAAAACACCAGCCCTACTTGCAATCCCCCCCCGAGCACCGGCAAAACCGGCAAAAACAAACGGGAGGATTAGTGCCTCACCTGGCCCGACTATTCAACTCATTCTTAGATGGTGCCCCTATCCCTGGCCAAATGCTCCAAGCGTCTATAACAGTGATCCCCAAACCAGGAAAGGACCCAGCGGATTGCAAAAGCTACCGGCCTATATCTCTCATCAATTCAGACACCAAAATCTTCTCCAAATTGCTAGCTAACCGTCTGAATTTAGTCATGCCGAAGCTGGTCCACCCAGATCAAGTAGGGTTCATATGCGGGAGGCAAGCTACAGACAATACCAGACGGATAATAGATTTAATTGATTTGGCACATAGAAAACACATCCCGTCTATGGCATTGAGTCTAGACGCTGAAAAGGCCTTCGACCGCATTGATTGGCCCTATCTCACAGAGACGCTGGGGATGTTCGGCATAGGGGGGAGAATATTGGGAGCTATTCTGGCTCTTTACAGGGAACCGATGGCGAAGGTCAGACATCAGGGCTTCCTGTCGGATGACTTTCCTATAAAGAGCGGCACCAGACAGGGATGCCCCCTGTCCCCACTCATTTTTGCATTATGCATAGAACCCCTAGCGGCACACATCCGCAACTCCCCCGATATAACAGGCATACAGATTAAGGATCAGTCACACAAAGTGGCCCTGTATGCAGATGACATTATACTAATGTTATCCAAACCCCTTACCTCTCTGCCAAATGTCTTCAGTCTGCTAGATAATTTTAATAAGATTTCGGGATTCAAAATCAATCAGACAAAATCAGAAGCACTAAATATCAACCTGCCAAAGGTCACAGAAAAATTGATTGAACTGAATTTTAATTTCAAATGGCAAGCCTCCTCCATAAAATATCTAGGTATCTATATAACCAAAAACTACGACGCCCTCTACAAAGCCAACTACCCCAGGCTAATTAGGACTCTGAAGGAGTATCTACGGATCTGGTCAAGCCACACAATTTCGTGGATCGGCAGGATCCAGTGCCTTAAGATGAATCTCCTCCCTCGAATCTTGTATCTGTTTCAGACCCTTCCGATACAAGTGATCAGAGACGACATCCTCCGTTTACAGTCCTCTATGGTGAAATTCGTCTGGGGTAATAAAAAACCACGTATAAAAAATAGCATCCTTACAAGGCCAACAGTTAGAGGAGGTTTGGGGGTACCTTGCTTGATATCGTACTTCAAAGCGGCACAATTATCCCAAATTACTCAGTGGCACATGCAACCTAGCATACGGAGGTGGGTTGAGTTGGAAAAGGCTTGCTGTGACCCCGTAGAGATACAGGATCTAATTTGGCTACCCAAAAATATACAACAGACCTTAAGTGAACCGCTGGCCGCAGTGAAATGCTCTTTGGCTACTTGGGAGAACACCAAACATAAGTGTGCCCTGACAACACAGAACACACTTATGACCCCGATTACGGGGAACCCTGATTTCGCTCCGGGTATGTTACGCAAGAACCTTGCGGTCTGGAAAGCAAAAGGTATTACTAGGCTACTACACCTGGAGAGACACCAAGTCTTCAAAACATTTGAACAAATTCGATCAGAAACAGAGATGCCCAATTCCGAATTTTTTAGATACCTCCAGGTGTGAGCATTTTATATGAAAACTCCCAAACGCCCCAAGCGCACAAATTTTGAGCAGCTGTGTTCCAGAGGCACGGACACATCGGGACTCACTTCTCGGATATACAGAGAGGTGATCTGCCCTGGACAGGACGTTGACACTAAACTTAACTATAGAATTAAATGGGAAACAGACTTAGGGGAGACGCTAGAAGACAAAGACTGGTCCACAATAGTACTGGCAGCAGCGAAAAGCTCTATATGCACCACCTTGAAGGAGAATGCATATAAAGTCCTAATGAGGTGGTATCTCACCCCAACACGATTAGCAAAGTTTGTCAAAGGTTACCCTCCATTGTGCCCAAAACAATGTGGGGAACAGGCAGACTTGCTTCACATGCTGTGGAGTTGCCCAAAAGTGGCTCCTCTATGGGAGGAAATCCAGGATTGGCTAACGAGTATTCTCGGACGACCGGTCCCCCTGGACCCTTGGCTGTTCCTGCTAGGCAGGCGCACTCGGGGAATAGGCAGACCGGCGCAAAAACTGATTGCACACTTTGCAACAGCCATGAGGTGCGAACTCGCAGCTTTGTGGAAGCTCCCAGACTTACCCACAATTACAAAAATTCGGAACAGAATCTGGTATATTTGCCGGATGGAACAGTTGACGAGTCTGGTCAACGACACCGGCATAAATTTTTTGAAAATTTGGACCAAGTGGCTGGACCACTCGGACATCCCGGGGGTGGATGCCACCACCATCATGCCATAATATAAATAGATGCATTCTCCTATGAGGAACCAGTACAGACGACGTGTAAAAAGGGAACAGGTAGGGCAGACGGTAAGTAGAACGCCCACAGGTACAAGCTGCCCCTTTGAGTATAGACAAGAATGGATTCGGTGAACACAGAGAAGAGAATGAGCTCGCCCCCCTCCCCCCATCCCTCTCCCCCCCCCTTTTTCTGTGTCCGTCTGGTTTGTTAGGTTCGTGAGTGAGTCTACCCGGTATGTCTGTGTTAAAACGAAGGACGGCGGAAAAAAGAAAAATTGGGTTATGGTACAATAAAGAAAGATAGCGGGTTGGTAGACACTGTATGCAATGTACTGTAATCCAATAATAAAAACCTTTTTGTGGAAAAAAAACAAAAAAAAAAAACGGGAGGGGGGTGCAGAGGGTCCCTCACCACGAGGAGGGAAGGGAGGTCCCTCACCCCAGGAGGGGGGCCCAGATCTAACCAATTTCAACCTACTAAATGCAGGAGAAGAGAGGAGAGTGTCCAAACAGTTGAACGCCAAGGAACAAGTGACAGTTGCTTGTTCCTTGGCTCTATTTAAAAAACTAACCGCCCCAACTGCCTTCTCCGATCGCGCACGCGACCAACAGTCTAGCTGGGGGGGGGGACCGCACCCCCCAGTCAATAGCTGTAGCCACCCATGCGGGCTAGGCCAGCTCTAGAATGCAGAGAAAATGCTGGAAAAAGAATGCCTCGCCCTGGAGCAGCTGACGGTCACGTTGAGCACCACAAGAGCATCGCTGGAGGCGGAGCTTAGAAGCCAGGTGACTCTGTGTGAGAGGGAACATGAGAAGGTCCAAAGACTGAAGCAAGAGCTGGAGAAGCAGAGAGGCAACGCCATCTCAATGAGTCAGTATATAAAGGAGAAAGAGGCCTGGAAAACAGAAGCAGCAGCGATCCTAGCAACAAGAACTGCAGAGCTCCAAAAGATGAAGGAGGTACTGATGCAAACCCAGAGTAAGCACCGGGAAGAGGTGAAGGCCCTGAGAGGGGAGTGGCAGCATCAGATTGAAGAGTTGCAGATGCAGATGGCTGAGCACGAGATGCAGCGCACTAAGAGGGAGGAGGTGTCCGTCAGGTGGCCTGTCTGATGTTGCACCATGAAACCGAGATGGCTGATATCCACAAGCGGCTGGACTACACGACCAATGAGGGGGCCCGGCTACAGCTGGAGCTGGACAAAGTCCGGGAGGAGCACCAGCAGCTGCAGGTCCAGAATAAAGAAACAGAGACTGATTTAAGCCTTGCTCTGAGTCTGCTAGGAGACGTAGAATCGCGACTTAATTCTAACGGAGATGAACTAGCAGCCGCACTGAGTGAAAGAAGAAAGGCAGAAGGACTGCTTCAAGACCTGAGGAAGGACCTGGAGTCTGAGTGTGCTGGCCGAAAGATGGCGGAGAAACAAAAGTGTGACCTAGTCAAGGAGCTTGAGGCTCTGAAGACTGAGCGGGACGCTACGGCTGCCCAGCAGGAGGTTTCTCAGATGAAGCTGGAGGAAAAGCTTACAACCCCAAGACAGACGTTTCGGTCACTGAAGCAGTCCAAGGAAAAGGTGGCGGTAGAGATAAAACAAGGGAGGCACTCCAGGAAGCATGACCGTGATACCGTTGCAGAACTACAGTCTACTTTCCACAAGGCACGGAATGCGAAGGCCAAATTGCGATGCACTGGCACAGTAAGAATCCAATCAAACTACAGTACCCAGGGGACACAAAGTGGATTCCTTGCCATGATCTGATCCAATAAACCTTTTTATTGGGAACACACTCTCTAGCAATTTTTTCCTGTAGTGCTCCATCTCTCCCTGTCGAACCTATGGAAACTCTAGAGAACCGGCAGCACACACCTGTGAAGAAAAAGACCCACTGAAGACCCATCTACAAAACAGTGAGTGATTTGCTCCTTTATACACCATATAAATCCTATTCAATGCTGAGACTGGACACAAGCAAGTGTGAGTATTCATCAATCAAGAGGTGTTGTTCTTCCGGTTTATTGATGCAATGGATGTGGTGTTACAATCTATAGATGGTCCATTATAGTGTGGGATACTTCAAGGATATGGAATTATGTTTATTATGCCAAAATAACCCAGCAAGTGGTCAGGTCTTTGTTAGAGCACCATACAGTTTTGTTTACTCTTGCCATGAGGGCAGCCACTGTGAAGAGACAGCCGCGAATGAGACGGAAGTGTGCTCGGGATCATAAGGGGAGAAAGACTACACAGATTTTTACTTACTCTGTTGAGAGAGTCGCTGGAAAGAGTCAAGACAGAAAGGCCCAAGCCTATGAGTCTGCTGATGGTAAAAGAGAGGTGCCATGGGGTGCACTTCGGGTTAATAAGAATCCCGACCCAGTTGATGTACTAAGGATAAATATTGTGGGACCTAACACTGAAGGTACGCTGAGGGAGAAAGGTCCAAAAACCATCACCGCTAAAACAGAGTTGCAGTCTTCACAAGAGAAGGCCAAACAGTCACTGGCGAGTGTATGCAATGAGCTGACCGAGGTCAAGGCTCTTCTACTGGGTAAAGGAGACTCCGGACACAAGGAGATAGTGAGGTACCAGTCCTCAGGCCCAGATGGCCTGGTAATTACCACAAAAAGAAAATGCCTAAATTGGAAGGCAAGAAAAAAAAAGGGGGGAGGGAAGGGCCGACGTCAGACATTTTCGATAAAGATGCTGGTGCATGGGAATGGTGCATGGGCCGCTCCACAGGACAATGTTTCGCTGGGGAGAGGGATATGTGACAGAGTCACTGACTCAGTAGGCTGTGACAGTGAATGGAGAGATGCTGCAGCCAGTTCACCGAGTGTTAATCTCCTCAGACAGAGAAAGCACAGCTGAGGACTGATTAAACAGGGGCTGAACTATCAGTGAAACAAGTGCTTTAAAAAGCAGGAAGTTGCTCACACAAGGTGAGCTTGTTTTTCCACGTGAGGGTGGAGAGAACTCTCCCGGCTAGGAAGCCGTAGCTGCTGCTGCTGCTCTGGTCCCCCAGTCCTGCGAGGAGCTTTGCAGCTGGGACCAGCTGGGACCCCAACCCAGGATAAAGATAAACATTGTTGCGAGCTGGACACAGCCTGCTCCCCGGAACCGTGTTCCTGTTTGCTACTGGAGCTGCAACAGATAAGACTTTATTATTACACTTATTGGTTATACTTTGTGTTGCATATGTTTTGGGCATAACCAGATTAGCTGGCTGTCCTGTTAGTAAGGGCTCAAGAAGTGAGTTAGTTTCCCTAACGGGAATAGGCTTTAATTTCTAGGAAGTACTTTTTTAAAGGGACAGTGCACCCGTACTTTATTTTGCTGTGGCTAATAAACCACTATAGTTTAACGTTTCCCAACGTGTCTAGTGTCTTACTGACCCCGCCGCGAGGCCGTCCTGCTACAGGACCTTGACAAGGCAAATTTCCCCAGACTAATTAGGACCCTGAAGGAGGATCTCAAACGCTGGTCAGGGAGTGGAATATCTTGGATTGGTAGAATCCAAAGTGTTAAAATGAATTTCCTCCCTAGAATCTTATATCTATTCCAAACCCTACCCGTCCAGTTGGTACGGGATGACATCCTCCGTCTGCAGTCCTCTATGGTGAAATTCATCTGGGGTAATAAGTCTGCACGTATAAAATTAAGCACGTTAGTTAGACCCACGACCAGAGGGGGGCTGGGGATACCCGGCTTGTTCTCATACTTCAGAGCAGCCCAATTATCCCAAATTACTCTTTGACATACCCCCCCTAGCCTCCGAAGATGGGTAGAATTGGAGACAGCGTGCTGCGCTCCAGTGGAGTTGAAAGACATAATCTGGCTTCCAAAAAAGGTGGTCTACACCGTTAGTGAACCGCTTTCCGCAATGGGCAGCTGGTTGGCAGTTTGGGAGAGCAGCAGATACAAATATGCCCTTTCTGGGCAGCGCTCCTTACTGACCCCATTCTTGGGTAACCCTGATTTCGCTCCTGGTCTGATAAGTAAAGACTTCGCAATTTGGAAATAGGCCTCACGAGGCTCCTACATCTGGAGGGCAGAATCACAATGAAATCCTTTGACCAACTTAAATCCGAAAAAGACATACCAAATTCAGAATTATTTAGATACCTCCAGGTCCGAGCGTTCTATAGTAAAATTCCCAAACGTCCCAGACGTATGTAGCCCTTTTTCTGAACCCTCCCAAAGGAACTACTGGTCGCTGTACAACACCTGCGGCTCCAGGAGATCTGAGCCTCCGCTAGCTGGGAGTCTGGGGTAACACTTACACATTTCGTTAGCGCAGCGCCTCCACTTACCCAGGATCCCCGTGATGAGAGATTCCCCTGAGCAAGAAACATACAACACTATGATTGTAACTGGTTTTTACTAATGATAATGCAACGTAGCAATAACACATACATATGCTTATACTCTAACGGTATAACTTTAGCGGCTGCCCCCTCTTCAGGGCAACGTCTCTGTCCCCTCACCGCATGCCCCACACACCGTGTCCATATATAGTATATTGGTATAGGCTCAGTTCTGTAACCACTCGCACAGTGTTCCTACAAAGGTTTAGCCTAAGGCGGGATCAGCGCCTGTTGACCGGTGTTGGTGCACTTGATGTAATAATACCTTCCGGTCACGGCTGTGACCGGCAACAACTTCACAAAGGGTCAGACGCCTCCAACACGCAGCCTCCAGATATCACGGTATCCAGCCGTCTGGTCCCAGATGACTGCAACTGCCGCAACTCTGTGCTTTGTCCCTAACTGGTACTCAGTAAGGGGTGATGCTCGCTCTCACTATAGGCCGTCCCTGCAGCACAGCAACCTATGGTGACTTTAGGGAAACTCCTAGGGCCTACGGGGTAGCCTATCCTAGGCAGGTGGGTCACTGACCCCCTGCACCCACACTACCTATCCCGTGCCCACCTGGGTCCCCTCTGACTAACTTCTCCCTAACCTATGCAGCAAACACACTGCACACACACACGGTCAACCTGCAGCAACCCACTGCACACGCACAGTCAACCTGCAGCAAACACACAGCACACGCTGCATACACTGTGCCTATGTAAGGAATCCGCTCCGCGGTTTACTGGTTGCTTTACCGTGCAGACTTGTGCAGTCCTGGAGCACCTCTCCTGATGTTTGCTGCAGCCTGGATTCACTCACCAAAGCAATACACACTCCCTCTGGTATCTATTGCACCTGTGCAGCCTTTCATTGCAAACTATACTTGCATTCACTCATTAGGGGCAGTACCTTCACACCCCCGCCGGGGATTGGCCCGCTGGCCTTTAAGTATTGCTTGCCCATAATGCTCCTGGCCGAGCATAGTCCTTACTGGATGTCAACTGTTTTGCCACAAGCTCTCGCTTGTTCCCCTTTGCTGATACCAGGTCACGCCCTGCGTCCTTCAGCTTCCTTCAAGCCGCTTGTTCTCCAATGCTGATTCCAGGTTACGTCCTGCATCCGTCAGCTCCCTGCAAGCCGCTTGTTCCCTTATGCTGATACGGAGGTTTCCCCTGCGTCCTTCAGCTTCTGTTCTCCTGTGCTGAAGCAGAGGTTTCGTCCCTGCGTCCTTCAGCCTCCTGGATTCCTGCACTAAAGTAGTGGTTCGTCCCTGCGTTCTGCAGTCTCCTGGATTCCTGCACTGAAGCGGAGGTTTCCCTGTGTCTACAGCTTCCTGGTTCCTGGGGCCTACTCTTTCCCTAATATAGAGAGGCCGTGTCCTGGTTCCTGCGCTGAAACAGTGGATTCCCTTGCCCGCTCAGGACTTTTGCGTTGTAGCACTGGTGCACCCGTACAGCAAGACGGTGTGCTATTCTGGTCTGCCTACCATCTCCTGTGACCAGCACCATGGGCCATGGTCGTCGCTCGCGCAAAGGCCAACCCCGCGCTCCTAAGCTGAAGCGGGTCTCTCCTATCTCCTTGTTGCCGAACTCCTGCATGGACAATGTTTATCCTGACGTCTCCTGTTCTGACACTGGCTTGTACAACGACGACTCTGTCTTCTCCAATCCTGATCCTGCGACATACGACTACGAACTGCGCAACCCGGATCAGCCTGCGCGGTCTCAGGTCGGTGCTTTTACAACCCCACCTCAGCCCCGCGGTCCGACCCTGGTTTGTGGCGAGCAGAACCCTGACAGTATGCTCGGCCCTACAAACTCAGACCCCGCTGAGGTGTGGGTTGGTAAGTTTTTTCCTAAAAACCTGTCCCAGCCTGTAGACCAGTCCCAGTTTGAGGATAATTATTTGTGCGATATAATACCTCTGATGGAAGATCCGTTTATGTTGGAGGGCTTGACTCCCTTGCAAAAGAAATGCCGTAATAATCTGGTTTATAAGGCTTACTGCCTCAGAGACTTAAAACAGTATCTGGCCAGTGTTTTGGCCATTGCTAAAATTGCTTGCTCCCCTGATTCCCCTTTAACTGGGGAGGAACTGTGTCCTATGGAACTGGTCAACGCCTGTAGTACACTCAATGCCCTGACAAAATCCTTGGACATTCCTATAGTATTCCTGGAACCTTCCGTCATGGTGGCTCTCGCTCACGAGACGCTGCATGTACTTTCCCGTGCATTGGATGATTGCTTGTTAAAACAGGATCGTCTCTTAGCCGCTCACGCCGTCGTTTGGCGGTATCCCTCGGCTACCAGTCCTGTTGCTAAACCGGGGGATGTATCTCTCTCTCCGGGAGATAACCAAACAGAACTATTACCAATATCTCCCAACGTAGTAACTGCCACAGTCCCAAGCTCTGATTGTATACCCGGGTTCCCTTACACTAATGATATGTCTACATTAACCCCTGCCGATCAGTCCTGTGAGGTCCCCTTGGAGAACACATATGTGTCACTAACTAACACTAAGGTTCTTGTATCCGAGAATAAGTCCTTTAGTTCTCCTATTTCTAGCTTTGAATCCCTCTCTCTAGGTCTTGAGGGTTTTCCAGCTTTAAACTCTGCTAGACAGTCCTGCGCGCTTTCCCCGTCAGAGAAAGAATCCCTAAGTTCTGTTCCCAGGGTTATTTCTGTATTAACCTCTGTGGGGCAGCTCTCTGAGTTTCCTTTGGTAAATCCCTGTTCTCTGTCAGCCACGGTCACGCCCCTAGCTTCAGACGAGAGATTCCGGCTCTCTTCTAATACAGAGAAAAGGTTACCTATGTATTACTCTCAGGCAATGTCTGCATTAACCCCTGTAAATTCTTGCTGCCTCCAAGTTAATGCCTTCGTTGTAGCCTCAGAGAATGAGTCCACAAGTCAGACAGCAGAGGTTGCATTGAGGGATTCCCATAACCGTACGGAGTCTCTAGATATTCTTTGCTATAAATCCCCTGCTTCAGCTCAAGTTTCCGCAGTTTCGTCTCCGGAGACTTCGGCTAAAGTTCTGGTTCCTGTTAAATGTATTCAGGAGTCAGGTTTTTCCCTAAGCTTAGTCACAGAGTTCCTTCTCCCGGGTATTTCACTGAACCAGCCTGTCGCCCACATAGCGGTGATCCCTGCTTCAGCGCATAGTTCCCACATTATGGAGTCTGCAGTAAGTTCTGGTTTCCCAGACATCCCTTACCAAATACCTACTTCAGAGACCAGTACAGTTATGATTAACCCCCGTGTACTGTCTGAGTTCTCCTCCTCTTTAAGCTTAGGGTTAAAGGCATACTGTAGTCTGTATGTCTCTCCTGGGGTTCATATTATGTTCCCAGGAATGTTTGCTGACGCACGGGTTTCTCCCAAAAGTGACGCTTTTCCATATAGATTAGTAAAAAGCTTGCACACTCTTTTTCTTTTCGCTGAATTGTGTCTTTCTAGTTTTGAGACTCTGAGAGGTAATGATTCCCCTTCTGATTCTGAAGCTCTTCCTACAAGGAGTATCCTGTCTGGGGGTCCCCCTGATTTCTCTCTCCAGGCTAATTCTCCAGGGATCAGCATATCTGTGGTCACTCCCTTAGTACTGTCTGAGGTCACCATGCATATATTACAAGTCCTGGGGTTTAACTCTGAGCTGTTTAGCTGTCCTTCCTTTGCTGAAACCCAGTCCCTCAGTACTGTGTCTAAATATGCCCCAGCAAACACGGGGTTACTCTGGGAAGAAATTAAAGCTCCTGTCTTAAAGGGTATTTTTTCTCACATGTCCAGCAAATTTAGAATCTCAGTAAGTGTTTCTATGTCACTTATCAATACATCTGATTTTTTCTCTAATCAAACCCAGATACCCTCACTATCGGTTAGGAGTCCTGTGATCAGAGATTTTGCACTAGAAAACACACCAATTCATGTTTTTGTCAGGTTAGGTACCCCTGTGGTTAGGGCCATTGCAGTTTTAGAGAAGACTCTTTGTACTCCTAAGGTGCATGTCATTAAGAGTTTTCATAGTTCATACTTGCTGCTTGTTGATTCTCAGGGCCCTGTCATTGAGGTACAGACTTCAGATTCTGATGTTAGCTTCCCTCCCACCACTACCCTGGCTCTGCCTTTTTCTCAAGCTACTGATTTGAAGATCCCAAGGACTATCCCTGATTCACTGACAATATATTCTCCCAATGAAGATTTCCCAGTATTAGAGAGCTCTACTGTTGTTTGCTTCTCTGCTCCTGCTAAAACATGGTTTTGTCCCTCCGAATTTTCGGTTGCCCCTGTTATTTTCTCTCAGTTGGAAATACTCTGTACGTATCCCAAGATTTCGGTCCCTATGCCAGGTTTACTGCTTGCCTTGTCACCTTCCATACCAATACCGGGAGATGCTTCTAACCAGCCTATACCTTTACTAACCATTACTTGGGAGCCTTCTAGAGGAAAAATTCCTCGCAAATTCCAACATGCAGTGGTCAGCCAAGACTTTTTCTGTTACAAAGTTTCTCCTGGTGTATTCGATCAACTATCAGGGCCGCTGATCCTAGATTCAGGTTTCTTTATTAAGGACTGGGCTTTCAGTGGGGGTTCTTCTACCGTTTTTGCTCTGGAACTCTCTGGTTCTTCACAGCCCTGGATTTCCAAGACATTTTGCAAGGCAAGCCATGTACCAAGGATGTTTCTTCCATCAATCTCATATCCTAGAACTGTACTCACCAAGGAACTGCTCGTTTACGGATCCCCTTTCCACCTAAAGAACTTTAGGAACAACTCGATGTCTCCGAGACCCATGGATGGCCCTGTCTGGCCGCAGTTTTCACCATGGGGTGGGGGTACACTAAGGAGTAACCACGAGTCTCTGGACCACGACTCTACCCCCAATCCTAGACGGTTCAGCAACAATTCCCGGTCCCCCAACTCTAGGTGTGCTCATGTTCGCCCGGAGGTCTCGCTTGAAGGGGGGGGTACTGTAAGGAATCCGCTCCGCGGTTTACTGGTTGCTTTACCGTGCAGACTTGTGCAGTCCTGGAGCACCTCTCCTGATGTTTGCTGCAGCCTGGATTCACTCACCAAAGCAATACACACTCCCTCTGGTATCTATTGCACCTGTGCAGCCTTTCATTGCAAACTATACTTGCATTCACTCATTAGGGGCAGTACCTTCACACCCCCGCCGGGGATTGGCCCGCTGGCCTTTAAGTATTGCTTGCCCATAATGCTCCTGGCCGAGCATAGTCCTTACTGGATGTCAACTGTTTTGCCACAAGCTCTCGCTTGTTCCCCTTTGCTGATACCAGGTCACGCCCTGCGTCCTTCAGCTTCCTTCAAGCCGCTTGTTCTCCAATGCTGATTCCAGGTTACGTCCTGCATCCGTCAGCTCCCTGCAAGCCGCTTGTTCCCTTATGCTGATACGGAGGTTTCCCCTGCGTCCTTCAGCTTCTGTTCTCCTGTGCTGAAGCAGAGGTTTCGTCCCTGCGTCCTTCAGCCTCCTGGATTCCTGCACTAAAGTAGTGGTTCGTCCCTGCGTTCTGCAGTCTCCTGGATTCCTGCACTGAAGCGGAGGTTTCCCTGTGTCTACAGCTTCCTGGTTCCTGGGGCCTACTCTTTCCCTAATATAGAGAGGCCGTGTCCTGGTTCCTGCGCTGAAACAGTGGATTCCCTTGCCCGCTCAGGACTTTTGCGTTGTAGCACTGGTGCACCCGTACAGCAAGACGGTGTGCTATTCTGGTCTGCCTACCATCTCCTGTGACCAGCACCATGGGCCATGGTCGTCGCTCGCGCAAAGGCCAACCCCGCGCTCCTAAGCTGAAGCGGGTCTCTCCTATCTCCTTGTTGCCGAACTCCTGCATGGACAATGTTTATCCTGACGTCTCCTGTTCTGACACTGGCTTGTACAACGACGACTCTGTCTTCTCCAATCCTGATCCTGCGACATACGACTACGAACTGCGCAACCCGGATCAGCCTGCGCGGTCTCAGGTCGGTGCTTTTACAACCCCACCTCAGCCCCGCGGTCCGACCCTGGTTTGTGGCGAGCAGAACCCTGACAGCCTACTTGTCAGCGCTCACAGCACTACCAGCCGTGACACTGACAAGCCTGCACCCTCACACACCTAAGGGCAGCGTCCCTAACCTAGGGGCTGTCCCTCAGTACTACCCACTACCCTAACAGGCATTGGGGCGTGCCTGGGACTTGGGGATCCTTACCTGGTGCAGGAGCCACTTGCTCCCTGCATCCTTCCGTCCCCTTCCTGCTCCCAGCTCCAACTGCCGTTGCTCTAAGCCCGCGAAATGTATCAATTTCCTGGGCTGAGAATCCTTGGCCCTCATTGGCCACTATGAGACACCTGGTGTCTCCCTCGCTATGCTCCATGGGAGTTGTAGTCCCATGGAGCCTGCTATCACATTGGGGCCGCGTGCGCACTTGCCCTGCGCATGCGTGAGTTGCCAATGGCCGCCGCAACCTTTCCCTTGCTGACCCTGCTCTCGCATGATCTCCTAAGGGCTTCTTTAACTCCCTGCCCCTATCTGCGCATGCGCGATCCTGCGCACGCTCGCACAACGTGTCATGGCGGCCCCTGCTAGCCGAGTACGCCGCCGGAGCTCCAGGGACGCCGAGCACTCCCTGCACTGGCCCCCACCCTCGCGAAGTGCCGGCGGGTCCGTCGCTGCCTCCGGCGGCACCCGCGACCACTCGGCACTCGAGGATGGGGGTCAAGGAGTGCAAATCAAGACCGGGGCTACATTCTCCCCCTTGTAGAATCCCAACGACCTCGCTTGGGTAGCAACCATACAGAGAGTTATATAATGAAAAATGCATGGCATAAATCATATCACACATAACTTGCATTTTCCCATTGGTACCCAACAACATCCCGTGGATACCCGAGGCCAGCTGAGTATCATAGTGGAGTGCCCTTAACTGATCAGGTGGGAGTACCTCACTTTTGCGTCCGTGAGCCTCCCCCAGAAAAATCTCTTGAAGAGCACGTTCTGGAGTAACAGTCACCGGCTCTGTACTACTTCCTCCCCCTTGTAGAAGGAATAGTACAATGTCCTTTAACCAGGCCTTTACCCGGCCATCCGCGGCATGGATGCGGTAGGCCAGGAGACCAGGACCTTTCCCGCGGTCCACTACATGGTGAATGGAGCGCTCCTTTTTGGGCTTAAAGGAGGCAACCTTCCCTGAATCCTTCTTCTCACAGTCTTTGTCCCTACAAACTGGCGAAGCTTCCACGGGGAAGCGAGCAATGGACAATGTCTCTTTCCTCACCGTCTCGGGTTTACCCGGCAGGGGGTAAAGGGTAGGTACCTTACCACTGCCGTGATTCACGGTGGCCAACAGATCCTCGGGGACGCTGTCAGTTCCCACCTTGGCTGTCTCGGGACCTGTCCCCGGCACTTCTGGGGCAGTCCACTTACTTGCTGGAACATTGGGAGCGTTGGATCCCAGTCCTGGGACCACTTGGGTTGGAGCGCACGGGCTCACACTCAGATCAGAAGCGGTAGACTTTGCCTAAACGATAGGCAGTAGGTACGGGTCCACTCGCACCACTGGACAGCTATCTTCTAAGGGGGACACCTAAGCCAGGACGCGATGACGAGGTGAGCCCATCGCCCGGGTGACCCTACCTTCGGAGCCGCCAGGCTCCACGATCACCGGGGAGCTCACACCCGACACCCCTGGGGCAGTCAACTCACCCTTGTCGTCGTCGCCAGGTACTGATCCCAAGCCTGGGACTGCTGGTACCTCGGTGGTAGGCTGGACTGGCCGTTGCAGGGCCCACGGGCCCACAGCAGGGTCCGCAGCATCTGGATACACCTCCTCTAGGGAACACGGACCCACAGCAGGCTCTGTATCAGCTGAGATAGTTGGCTCGGTGGCTTCACTAGAGTGGTCCGCCGGCAGGCGCATCACCACGAGCGGTTCGGGGCTTCGTGGTTCCTGCTCGGGAACCGGGTCTGGAACCAACATCTGGGGTTCCAGCATCTGTAGCTCTGTTTGTGGCGGCTCCGGCTCGGGACCGGAGTCTAGAATGTCCAATTGGGCACACGGCTGCTCCACAACCTCCACAGCTGAGGTAGGTGGACTGGCAGCGGTGTGGGCCGGCAGGGTGGAGACATCAGGCATCTCTTTCTCCACAGGTTCCGCCATCAGAGGTTCCTGCTCTACCACTAGGACGTCCCCTTTGAGAGGGACTGGAACCGTGTCTGCAACATGGGTCTGGACACACGGGTCCCCGGAGGCCTCTGGAATTAGGACAGACTGATTACAAGCATAACTCACTTTAGTAGAGAGGTCAGGCTCCTCCTCTTCTTTCTCTGCTGGTTCCGTAGCCTGGGGTATGATAGGCTTTAAGAAGCAGGCCCCGCAACAATCACATTGGGGCTCCCACGCCAGTGCACCTCTAGAACAGTCACAAGTGGGGCTAAAACACTGTATACCCAGTTCTCCGTCCACCTCGATTTCCCTGAAGTCGAGCGGTAACTGAGACAGGATGGCTCCCTGGGCATGGGCTTTTTGCAGGCAAGGACACACAAGCACAACGTCATCTATTCCTGGCTCTCGCCAGGGCATATACACATTGGGGTGTAGCCCCTGGCAGTCTACCTCATTCTCGGGGGATGAATAATCCGTTTCCGCAACAGTGTCCTCCTCCTCGGACGGTGCTGTAGCCTGCGGCAGCTTGGGACACAGGAACCGTGCCCCACAGCAGGCACACTGGGGTCCCCAGGTCAATTCACAACCTGGGAAATCACATTTAGAACAGGGACCTTGGAGACACTTCTTCCCTTCCACTTGTGTCAAGAACACCCCACGCGGTAGCTGATAGGCATCAAAGTCCTCACTACCAGGTATATTCACGTCCCTTTGTAAGCATGGAAACAAAATAACGGTTACATTCACACCTCTTGTTCGCCAGGCTCTATACAACTGAGGGTGTATTTTACTGCAGCCGTCACCTTTCTCATGGTGAACAGACATGGCTGATCGCTGTTCACTGTGCTCACTCACATTGTGGGGGCGGGGCTCGAGTTTTCCCGCCAGTCCCGGATAACTGTTTGCAACATTTTCCCGCGCGGTTGCAACATTTTCCCGCGCAGGCGGGCAGTCAGCACGTGGCCTCCTCCGCCTTGAGGGCTTCCCCATGGCGACACAAAAATAGAGCACAATTTAGAAAAAAAATTACAGGGCACCCCAGGTCTGATATCTCAGCAGCGCCTCCAAATGTAGCCCCTTTTCTGAACCCTCCCAAAGGAACTACTGGTCGCTGTACAACACCTGCGGCTCCAGGAGATCTGAGCCTCCGCTAGCTGGGAGCCTGGGGTAACACTTACACATTTCGTTAGCGCAGCGCCTCCACTTACCCAGGATCCCCGTGATGAGAGACTCCCCTGGGCAAGAAACATACAACACTATGATTGTAACTGGTTTTTACTAATGATAATGCAACGTAGCAATAACACATACATATGCTTATACTCTAACGGTATAATTTTAGCGGCTGCCCCCTCTTCAGGGCAACGTCTCCGTCCCCTCACCGCGTGCCCCACACACCGTGTCCATATATAGTATATTGGTATAGGCTCAGTTCTGTAACCACTCTCACAGTGTTCCTACAAAGGTTTAGCCTAAGGCGGGATCAGCGCCTGTTGACCGGTGTTGGTGCACTTGATGTAATAATACCTTCCGGTCACGGCTGTGACCGGCAACAACTTCACAAAGGGTCAGACGCCTCCAACACGCAGCCTCCAGATATCACGGTATCCAGCCGTCTGGTCCCAAATGACTGCAACCGCCGCAACTCTGTGCTTTGTCCCTAACTGGTACTCAGTAAGGGGTGATGCTCGCTCTCACTATAGGCCGTCCCTGCAGCACAGCAACTTATGGTGACTTTAGGGAAACTCCTATTGCCTACGGGGTAGCCTATCCTAGGCAGGTGGGTCACTGACCCCCTGCACCCACACTACCTATCCCGTGCCCACCCGGGTCCCCTCTGACTAACTTCTCCCCAACCTATGCAGCAAACACACTGCACACACACACGGTCAACCTGCAGCAACCCACTGCACACGCACAGTCAACCTGCAGCAAACAGACAGCACACGCTGCATACACTGTGCCTACTTGTCAACGCTCACAGCACTACCAGCCGTGACACTGACAAGCCTGCACCCTCACACACCTAAGGGCAGCGTCCCTAACCTAGGGGCTGTCCCTCAGTACTACCCACTACCCTAACAGGGATTGGGGCCTGCCTGGGACTTGGGGATCCTTACCTGGTGCAGGAGCCACTTGCTCCCTGCACCCTTCCGTCCCCTTCCTGCTCCCAGCTCCAACTGCCATTGCTCTAAGCCCGCGAAATGTATCAATCTCCTGGGCTGAGAATCCTTGGCCCTCATTGGCCACTATGAGACACCTGGTGTCTCCCTCGCTATGCTCCATGGGAGTTGTAGTCCCATGGAGCCTGCTATCGCATTTGGGCCGCGTGCGCACTTGCCCTGCGCATGCGCGAGTAGCCAATGGCCGCCGCAACCTTTCCCTTGCTGACCCTGCTCTCGCGCGATCTCCTAAGGGCTTCTTTAACTCCCTGCCCCTATCTGCGCATGCGCGATCCCGCGCACGCTCGCGCAACGTGTCATGGCGGCCCCCGCTAGCCGGGTATGCCGCCGGAGCTCCAGGGACGCCGAGCGCTCCCTGCACTGGCCCCCACCCTCGCGAAATGCCGGCGGGTCCGTCGCTGCCTCCGGCGGCACCCGCGACCACTCGGCACTCGCAGAAGGGGGTCAAGGAGTGCAAATCAAGACCGGGGCTAAACGTACTAATTTTGAGCAGCTCTGTACCAGAGGGACAGGTACCAAGGGACTTATCTCTGGCAACTATAGGGAGGTGGTCTGTCCTGCAAAGGACGCTGACAGCAAACTAAACTACAGGAATCGGTGGGAGGACGACTTAGGGGAGACCTTAGAAGACGAGGACTGGAACACGATAGTTCAGGCAGCGGCAAAGAGCTCTATATGCACCACATTGAAGGAGAATGCATATAAGGTCCTCATGCGGTGGTATCTTACCCCGAAAAGATTGGCTAAGTTTGTCAAAGACTACCCCCCCTTGTGCCCAAAACAATGTGGGGAGCAGGCAGACTTGCTGCACATGTTGTGGGGTTGTGCCAAGGTGGCCCCGTTATGGGAAGACATTAGAAGCTGGCTGCAGATTTTACTCGGCCACGAGATCCCTTTGGACCCCTGGTTGCTCCTGTTGGGCAGGCGCACCAGGGGACTAAACAGATCTGAGCATAAATTGATTGCGCATTTTGCCACGGCCCTGCGGTGCGAAATCGCAGCATTGTGGAAGCAACCAGATGTACCACCTATCACAAAAATTAGAAATAGAATTTGGTACATTTGCCGGATGGAACAACTGACGAGCATGGTCAATGACACCGGCGCCAAATTTCTAAAAGTGTGGGCTCCATGGTTAGCCCAGTCAGATATCCCAGGGGTGGATGCCATTACAATACTTACTGCTATGAGAATAGGAAATGCATTCTCTTTCGATGGGCCGGAACTGACAAGTGACATCAGGAGACAGGTAGGGCGGACTGGAACCATAATGGTTCACTGACAAAATAGGCAAGCGCAAACCCACTTAATCCCTTCACAAATAGGACCAAATATAAAGACACCTCGCTGAAGGAAGCCAAGACTGGAACCCCCCCTTTTTCTCCCCCCCCTCCCAAACTCCCATTACATGTAGTCCGGTGTTGTGAGTAGGTTCGTCTGTTCGTCTTCCCAGTTATCTCAGATGTTTTCTAAAATGAGTGCTTTTGATACTGTTTTTAAGACACTGTGTTGTCAGATTACTATATGCCTGTGTCCAGCGCTTAATAAAAAAAAAATTGTTGGGGGAAAAAAAAAAATACTCTATATAAGATTTTTACTCACCATAACTTAACTAAGTATATATATATATATGCGCTACTGAGGCTGGAAATGATTAAAAGAAAATACTGTATATTGAATAATTAAATACATAGTACAGTCACTGTATCAGATCAGGCTGGATATGTACAGGTACAATAGTGTCCATAATGACATTGCGGTTTTTTCTTCTCTTTTCCCTTATCCATAATGTCATATTACTTGATGAACTGATAATGTTCAATATCCATGAGGAAATATGACATTGATGAGTCTTATTGAACATTTCCTTATATTAGCTCATATAGGGGCCCCATTACATCTTCTATTTGGGTTCTCAGCAGCCTGTACTACTTATTATGGGCATTACCCTTATCCAAGATGGCGGCTCTGGCTTCAGTGGCGCTTGTGAGCATGTGCAGTACACAAGCAAGGCTCCTATTGACTGTGACAGCAGGATGTGACGCGTACAGAGGGATTGCCCTGACTGGACATGGCATTGGTAGCACCATGCAGGCTTCTGCGCATGCGTGATCAACACCTAGGTCTGTGATCCCGGCAGCAGATAAGGTGATTACTCGTATTCCATTCCCCTCTTATCATTGTGCCCCCTCCCTATAACTGTGCAATAAGGGGCACGGGGAGAGAGAGACACAGTGAGGGGGAGAGAGGCATAGTAAAGGGGGAGAGAGAGGCACAGTAAAGGGGGAGAGAGAAGCATAGTGGGGGGGAGTGAGGTACAGTGAGGGGGGGGGGGAGTGAGGTACAGTGAGGGGGGGGGGGGAGTGAGGTACAGTGAGGGGGGGGGAGTGAGGTACAGTGAGGGGGGGGGAGTGAGGTACAGTGAGGGGGGGGAGTGGGGTACAGTGGGGGAGGGGGGAGTGGGGTACAGTGGGGGAGGGGGGAGTGGGGTACAGTGGGGGAGGGGGGAATGGGGTACAGTGGGGGAGGGGGGAATGGGGTACAGTGGGGGAGGGGGGAGTGGGGTACAGTGGGGGAGGAGGGAGTGGGGTACAGTGGGGGAGGGGGGAGTGAGGTACAGTGGGGGAGGGAGGGAGGTACAGTGGGGGAGGGGGGAGAGGTACAGTGGGGGAGGGGGGAGAGGTACAGTGGGGGAGAGGTACAGTGGGGGAGGGGGGAGAGGTACAGTGGGGGAGGGGGGAGAGGTACAATGGGGGAGGGGGGAGAGGTACAATGGGGGAGGGGGGAGAGGTACAGTGAGGGGGGAGTGAGGTACAGTGGGGGAGAGAAGGAGAGGCACAGTGAGGGGGGGAGAGGCAGTGGGGGAGAGGAGAGGCACAGTGAGGGGGGGAGAGAGGCACAGTGCGGGAGGGGAGAGAGGCACAGTGCGGGAGGGGAGAGAGGCACAGTGCGGGAGGGGAGAGAGGCACAGTGCGGGAGGGGAGAGAGGCACAGTGCGGGGGGGGAGAGAGGCACAGTGCGGGGGGGGGGGGAGAGAGGCACAGTGCGGGGGGGGAGAGAGGCACAGTGCGGGAGGGGAGAGAGGCACAGTGCGGGGGGGAGAGAGGCACAGTGCGGGGGGAGGGGAGAGAGGCACAGTGCGGGGGGAGGGGAGAGAGGCACAGTGCGGGGGGAGGGGAGAGAGGCACAGTGCGGGGGGAGGGGAGAGAGGCACAGTGCGGGGGGAGGGGAGAGAGGCACAGTGCGGGGGGAGGGGAGAGAGGCACAGTGCGGGGGGAGGGGAGAGAGGCACAGTGCGGGAGGGGAGAGAGGCACAGTGCGGGGGGGAGAGGCACAGTGCGGGAAGGGGGAGAGGCACAGTGCGGGAAGGGGGAGAGGCACAGTGCGGGAAGGGGGAGAGGCACAGTGCGGGGCGGGGGGAGAGAGGCACAGTGCGGGGGGGGGGGAGAGAGGCACAGTGCGGGGGGGGGGGGAGAGAGGCACAGTGCGGGAGGGGAGAGAGGCACAGTGCGGGAGGGGAGAGGGGCACAGTGCGGGAGGGGAGAGGGGCACAGTGCGGGAGGGGAGAGAGGCACAGTGCGGGAGGGGAGAGAGGCACAGTGCGGGAGGGGAGAGAGGCACAGTGCGGGAGGGGAGAGAGGCACAGTACGGGGGGGGAGAGAGGCACAGTACGGGGGGGGAGAGAGGCACAGTACGGGGGGGGAGAGAGGCACAGTACGGGGGGGGAGAGAGGCACAGTGCGGGGGGGAGAGAGGCACAGTGCGGGGGGGAGAGAGGCACAGTGCGGGGGGGGGAGAGAGGCACAGTGCGGGGGGGGAGAGAGGCACAGTGGGGGGGGGAGAGAGGCACAGTGGGGGGGGGGGGAGAGGCACAGTGGAGGGGGGGGAGAGGCACAGTGGAGGGGGGGGAGAGAGGCACAGTGCGGGAGGGGAGTGAGGCACACTGCGGGGTAGGAGAGAGGCACAGTGCGGGGGGGGTAGAGAGGCACAGTGCGGGGGGGAGAGAGGCACAGTGCGGGGGGGGGGAGAGGCACAGTGCGGGAAGGGGGAGAGAGGGACAGTGCGGGAAGGGGGAGAGAGGCACAGTGCGGGAAGGGGGAGAGAGGCACAGTGCGGGAAGGGGGAGAGAGGCACAATGCAAGGGGGAGAGAGGCACAGTGCGGGAAGGGGGAGAGAGGCACAGTGCGGGAAGGGGGAGAGGCACAGTGCGGGAAGGGGGAGAGAGGCACAGTGCGGGAAGGGGGAGAGAGGCACAGTGCGGGAAGGGGGAGAGAGGCACAGTGCGGGAAGGGGGAGAGAGGCACAATGCAAGGGGGAGAGAGGCACAATGCAAGGGGGAGGAGAGGCACAGTGCGGGGGGGGGGAGAGAGGCACAATGAAAGGGGGAGAGAGGCACAATGCAAGGGGGAGAGAGGCACAGTGCAAGGGGGAGAGAGGCACAGTGCGGGAGGGGAGAGAGGCACAGTGCGGGAGGGGAGAGAGGCACAGTGCGGGAGGGGAGAGAGGCACAGTGCGGGAGGGGAGAGAGGCGCAGTGCGGGAGGGGATAGAGGCGCAGTGCGGGGGGGAGAGAGGCAAAGCGCGAGGGTTGTGGAGGAGAGAGGCACAGCGCGAGGGTTGGGGAGGAGAGCGGCACAGCGCGAGGGTTGGGGAGGAGAGCGGGGCACAGCGCGAGGGTTGGGGAGGAGAGCGGCACAGCGCGAGGGTTGGGGAGGAGAGCGGCACAGCGCGAGGGTTGGGGAGGAGAGGCACAGCGCGAGGGTTGGGGAGGAGAGAGGCACAGCGCGAGGGTTGGGGAGGAGAGGCACAGCGCGAGGGTTGGGGAGGAGAGAGGCACAGTGCGGGGGGATGAGGAGAGAGGCACAGTGCAGCGGGATGAAGAGAGAGGCACAGTGCGGGGGGATGAGGAGAGAGGCACAGTGCGGGGGATGAGGAGAGAGGCACAGTGCGAGGGGGATGAGGAGAGAGACACAGTGCAAGGGGGATATGTTTGTCCAGTCTGTGGGAAGCGCAGATATGTGAATAAAGATATAAGAACACAAAATAATGCAATATGTCTGATACAAATGCCAATAATTTTGCTGAGTGATACACAGACTGCGTACTCACTATCTATCTGTTCTTTTAAGCATTTCAGATTCCAATAGTGGTGACAAACAGCCATTACCTCTTGGTGTGTGGGAACCTTTCAGATGTAAAAACAAGACAAGCCCCAATAGCGTAGACTGATATAAAATGTATCAAGGTGATAAGTAAAACATATATTCTCTCACATGGTGTCAAACAATAACACATCAATGGTTATCAGGACCGGAATAGACGCCGCCTGGGGTTCTCATCTTACAGCGTTCACCTCCCGCTAGCATCCACAGGTGTTTCCGTGTCTCTCCTCCCGGTAAGCTCGCAGTTGGCTGGCCTCCGCACCTCCCGGATTGCAGTTTCTTCAGGCACTCAACGCGTTTCACTGGATCGCCCGTTTCATCAGGAGTCGATCCAGTGAAACGCGTTGAGAGCCTGAAGAAACTACAGACCGCAGCTGTGAAACATTGATGATCACGGCGCTGGTGCTTCCAATAATCAACATCCGGGTATTTAATCCGGGAGGTGCGGAGGCGAGCCGATTGCGAGCTTACCGGGAGGAGAGACACGGAAACACCTGTGGATGCTAGCGGGAGGTGAACGCTGTAAGATGAGAACCCCAGGCGGCGTCTATTCCAGTCTCGATAACCATTGATGTGTTATTGTTTGACACCATGTGAGTGCATATATGTTTTACTTATCACCTTGATACATTTTATTTCAGTCTAAACTATTGGGGCTTGTCTTGTTTTTACATTTGAAAGGTTCCCACACACCAAGAGGTAATGGCTGTTTGTCACCACTATTTGAATTTGAAATGCTTAAAAGAACAGATAGATAGTGAGTACGCAGTCTGTATATCACTCAGCAAAATTATTGGAATTTGTATCAGACATATTGCACTATTTTTTGGGTTTTTACATCTTTATTCACATATCTGCGCTCCCCACTGACTGGACAAACGTATCTTCTGAGGATTGGAGAAGCAATTCTGTGGGGGGGTTGAAGCTGCACTTTATATAGTATTGTATATTTACTTACACTTGAGTGTATACTTGAGTGTCATATTGAGGAGGGTGGGAGAGTGGCAGAGTGAGGGGAGAGTGGCAGAGTGAGGGGAGAGTGGCAGAGTGAGGGGAGAGTGGCAGAGTGAGGGGAGAGTGGCTCGGTGAGGGGAGAGTGGCGCGGTGAGGGGAGAGTGGCGCGGTGAGGGGAGAGTGGCGCGGTGAGGGGAGAGTGGCGCGGTGAGGGGAGAGTGGCGCGGTGAGGGGAGAGTGGCGCGGTGAGGGGAGAGTGGCGCGGTGAGGGGAGAGTGGCGCGGTGAGGGGAGAGTGGCGCGGTGAGGGGAGAGTGGCGCGGTGAGGGGAGAGTGGCGCGCAGAGGGGAGAGGGGCGCGCAGCGGGTGAAAGAGAGGGGCGCGCAGCGGGTGAAAGAGAGGGGCGCGCAGAGGGTGAAAGAGAGGGGCGCGCAGAGGGTGAAAGAGAGGGGCGCGCAGAGGGTGAAAGAGAGGGGCGCGCAGAGGGTGAAAGAGAGGGGCGCGCAGAGGGTGAAAGAGAGGGGCGCGCAGAGGGTGAAAGAGAGGGGCGCGCAGAGGGTGAAAGAGAGGGGCGCGCAGAGGGTAAAAGAGAGGGGCGCGCAGAGGGTAAAAGAGAGGGGCATACAGTAGCTAGGGGAGATAGGCACAGTGTGGGGGACACCGACAGGCACAGTGAGGGAGAGAGAAATACACAGCGAGGTGGAGTGAGAGAGGCACAGTCGTTAGTGAGGGGGGGGAATTAGAGGCACAGTGAAGGGGGGAGAAAGGGGAGGGGAGAGGGGCACACTGAGGGAGAGAAAAAAATGACTAAGAATGTAGATAAAATATTTGAAAAATTGCACTTATGATCGACTTTATTTTCCTTTCCCTGTGCTGATTTTTCTGCTCCATACGAAATATTCCTAATATTTCAATATACTAAGATAAATCACTTCATTTTTCAGTGTTCTCATGTTAACGGAGGAAGGGAGCAGCGTGATTGAGAAAACCCTAGGGAAAGATTCATGGTATGTTTATTAATTTAAACTTATAACCTTTTATAAAACACAGAACGAATGCAAAGAAACCTGCAGAATGGTCAGTGTGGGGATCAAACCCACGACCTTGGCATTAACACCACAACTGAGCTATCCAGCAAGGAAGCAATTGTATGTAGCACACGAGCCAGCGCAGGTACTGCTGGGAAAGTATCTTACTAATCACTTAGGCCGTGCTTATAGTGACAGCGACGTTGCGTCAAAACAAATATATTGAAGCCGTTGCGTCGCCTATAGTAGGAACGACGCAACGGATTTGTTGCGATCGCTGGAAGTCACTTTAATTAGATTTTTCCTGTGACCGCAGCGTGACGCCAGCGGCACTATAAGCGCGGCCTTGGTGTATATTTAAAGACAAAAAAGGAACAAATAACGTTTCAGGGCAGCAGCCCTTTCGTCAGATCCCCCTCAGTGTGCACAAGCATAATAGACAGACATGTAAATAACAATGACATTCGCCCCCACCCACTTGGCGCCATTAAGCCGACCCCGTTTCAGGCGTGTGGAGGTCTCGCAATAGCCGGGAGGACCTCGCGTGTCGGCTTGATTCCCAAAACATAAGAACTGGAACCATACTACCAGTGAAGTAGCTGGTTAAGGGAGAAGAACTGAATAAACAATGTAATATGCACAGTGGCATGTTGACACGTGTGTGTGTGTGTGTTTGCGTGTGCGCGCGTAACGAATTTAAAGACACTGATATTGGCACAAAACCGTGCAACAACACACGTTGCAAACATATATGCCAAGATCCCACAGCCAGTCACAACCATGGAACACTCAATGTTAAAGGATCTGGCCGTCCAAAAGGTGACCCCGCGTGGTGCCCTTGTTCTCCGGACCTGGCACTCCGCCCTTCCCCGCTCACCAAACAGTCTTCACACCTCTCAACATCCCTCCTCCCCTTTGATCTACGATGTCTATGTAGACTTCCCGGCACCTATGTAGATGCCCGGGCTGACTGTATAGACATTAATACATTTTCATAAAACATAATAAACTCTGTTATTAAACGTACCAACTTTAGGAAACGTCATATCTGTGGGGGAAATGGGACAGGGATATTTGGGGCTGAAAACCAGGATTCTGGGGGACACTGGACAGCCTCAGTGTAATTCTACTCGCGTACCCGCAAAATCTGCCTGCACGTCGGGTAGAATTATGGGGCTACCGGTAACTTTGTCCCCCGAACCCCTACATAAGTTCTGGATGCATTTTCACCCAAATATCCCCCTTGAAACTTACAGTCCCAAAATCCCACGTTTATTGCATAAGGGGAAACAGGTAAAACACATCATCAGGACAGGTTTTACATGTACATAATGTCCCTGGCTTATGGTGCTACTGCCAGGGACCAATGGTTTTCAGGGGTAACCAGTCGGGCTTCACCTTTTTTATGAAGACTGGCTACCCCCTACTGTCACAGTTAGTACAACAGCTGTATAGCTGTTATGAACAGAACTGCAATCCACGTCTATCACTGGAGGTTTCTTCCTCGGCTGTATGGTACACAAGATACAACTGAGGTTTAATCATTTCACCCGGGAAACTTTCCCCTTTCTCTTCCTTTAACACTGGGGAGCACTGATATACACTTCTAGGTCTTTTTACCTATATTATTGAAGTGAAACTTCTTTAGTGTCACCTCATTCCTAATGGGACAAAAATGGATTGTAGGGACAGAAAATTAAACGGATGTGACGTCAAAGTGCTGACGTCACAGTGCTGGCAGATGAGGCCGGGCTGTGTTTTGGCAAATAACATGCGGCGCAGGCGCCGCTCCTAACAGGCGCCACTCCCCCCACACGGCCGATGTCATCGCCGCCGCTCCTAACGGCCGCCATTCCAACCATTCCCCCCACACCGTTCCCGGCCCGCTGCCCGCTAACTGCCGCCGCTCCCCCCACACAGCCGCTCAACATTTACCTTAACGCTCCACACCGGCAGCAGTCCCCCTCAACGCATGCGCAGAGTCTCTGTCCAAAGCCACGTTGTGGATGGCAGGTTTCGTGGGGGTGTGATTGGCAGAGGGCACTGCTGCGAGGCAACCGGTGATTGGCTGTCGCGTCCCGCCGCTGACGATTGTTTGAGGGGCTGTCAGTCAGTTAAGGGGTCCCTTCATCCCCATCAGCCGACACGGGCTCTGCGGTGCTGCCCGTCGTGGAGTACGCTGCTCCACCCCCTGTCCTGTCGCTCCTGCTTCGGTAACGGGAGGAGGGGGTAACGGGACCACCCTGTCGCCGGGGGGGCTTGCTGCAGCAGGACACACAGCCGTGTCCGCAGCTCCGCCGGGGGTAGTGGGGGGAGGGGGGGCACAACACAGAGAGACATTCACACAACACAGAGAGAGAGAGACATACACTGACTGACACACACACACACTGACTCACACACTGACTGACTCACACTCACACACTGACTCACACACTGACTGACTCACACTCACACACTGACACACACTGACTGACTCACACTCACACACTGACTGACTCACACTCACACTGACTGACTCACACTCACACACTGACTGACTCACACTCACACACTGACTGACTCACACTCACACACTGACTGACTCGCACTCACACACTGACTGACTCGCACTCACACACTGACTGACACGCACACACGCTGACTGACGCACACACGCTGACTGACACACACGCACACACGCTGACTGACACACACGCACACACGCTGACTGACACACACGCACACACGCTGACTGACACACACGCACACACGCTGACTGACACACACGCACACACGCTGACTGACACACACACTGACTCATACACTGACTGACACACTCACACTCTCACACTGAGTGACTCACTCTCACACTGAGTGACTCACTCTCACACTGAGTGACTCACTCTCACACTGAGTGACTCACTCTCACACTGAGTGACTCACACTCACACTGAGTGACTCACACACTGACTCACACTCACACACACACTGACTGACACACACACGTACACACACTGACTGACGCACACACACTGACTGACACACACTGACTGACACGCACACACACACACACACACACACACACTGACTGACACACACACACGTACACACACTGACTGACACACACGCACACACACTGACTGACACACACACGCTGACTGCCACACACGCACACACGCTGACTGACACACACGCACACACGCTGACTGACACACACGCACACACGCTGACTGACACACACGCACACACGCTGACTGACACACACGCACACACGCTGACTGACACACACGCACACACGCTGACTGACACACACGCACACACTCTGACTGACACACACGCACACACGCTGACTGACACACGCACACATGCTGACTGACGCACACACGCACACACTGACTGACACACGCACACACTGACTGACACACGCACACACTGACTGACACACGCACACACTGACTGACACACACACGCACACACTGACTGACACGCACACGCACACACTGACTGACACACACACGCACACACACGCACACACTGACTGACACACACACGCACACACTGACTGACACACACACGCACACACTGACTGACACACACGCACACACTGACTGACACACACACACACACACGCACACGCACACACTGACTGACACACGCACACACACGCACACACTGACTGACACACACACACACACGCACACACTGACTGACGCACACACGCACTGACATACGCACTGACACACACACACGCATGCACACACTGACTGACACACATGCACACACTGACTGACACACATGCACACACAAACACACAGACATACTCACTGACTGACACATACACTGACTGACATGTGTGCCGAGCACGCGCGTTATAAGTCAATTTCTGTGACAAAATTCAAAGAAGTTTCAATTACTATGCGCGTGAACAGCACACACAGCTTTTTTCAATTGGTACTTTATATATCCTGTCATTCCATTTAGGATATTGAGGTATGAGGATTATTTGTAACACCTCAGTATTCACACTTATAGATCCCCTCACAGATAGGAATCAGTATCTCACTACTATTCTATCCTATATCTGACCATTACCCAGTGACTCGATGGTATATTATATAGCTTTTCATGGGACCTAGTAGGGTTCCTTGCCGGTTTCTTTCAGCGTCGTTTAGGTTTTAACGTTCCTTATGTTTCCTTAGAATAAAATTAATTTATTAGTAGAGGTTGAGTGCTATATACTGTATTGTGTATATATTGCAATTTGATTGTAAGCTCTTCGGAGCAGCGACTCCTCTTCCCAAATGTTATGCCTGAAGCACTTATTCCCATGTTCTGTTATTTGTATTATTTGTTATTTATATGATTGTCACGTGTATTACTGCTGTGAAGCGCTATTCATATTAATGGCGCTATATAAATAAAGACATTATAATTTTATATATATATATATATATATATATATATATATATATCTTTTCTCTCCCTGTTCATGCTTCTATGTACATTCCCTATAGCACCCCTCTAATACGTGATTACTACATTATTATATTAGCTGAGTGGGGTCCCTTCCTTCTGTAAAAAAAATGTAAGCTGTTCAAGAGTGTCAGGGGAGACCAGGCCATTTACACCGTTTTACCAGGATCATGCATTGAGCAAAACGAGTTAATGAAATAAATTGTAAATTTACTCACAGGAAACGGCAAACACACAATGTTACCCAAGCTACATCAAAAAGACACACTTACTTGGGAATTCAGGTAACATTCAGGCTCTTAGCTACAGGGCATCCTATCCCTGATCACAGTTGCAAAAACAGGACAGAAAATATTCCAGGCAGCTTTTCGCTGAAGCAGCCCTTTTCTGGAGACTTGCAACTGGAAACTTAGAATCTGAGAATCTTAGAGGACTGGAAAACACCTGAGAACTCCCTATTTCATGGGCGCAAGGGGTTATATTACCTCGGACTTCCATTCAAATAATACTATAGCCCAATACAAAGCGTGAGAAATGTCGCCGCCGCCGCCAATCAGAGACAAGCTGGTAGACACAACAGGGTTACCTGGAAATCTAAATGAACCAAGGGGCAGGGGCAATTTGGCACCTCTGGCCTTGGTTCTCTCAATGCCACCTGCGGTGACAGGCTCCTGCCAGTCTGGTGGGATCAAATGGAAATGCAAATGGTGTCCCTTGATCTCAGGATGAGAATACTTGAATCCTACCCTCCTGTCCAAATGGTCTTCCCACCTCATACATCCTCTGGGCTTTCATCTCCTCCCGTATGAGTAGTCACAGTGGCACCCAAGTTGGTCGGAAAGTCCCAGCTCATTTCTGTGCACAAACAGACATGTTTTAAAACACACTGTTCCATAAAATATACACTTTAAAAATAGCCTAAATCTTTTGGTTATGGGAAATAGAATAAGAAGCTGCACATTATTTCTTACTAGCCATATTCCCCACCTTCTATACAATAAACTTAGGACAGGACTTTTAAAAGTCCCCTCACAACCTTGTAGATGATTGGAGTACCCACAGCCGATACCGGTTCTGGGTGACCAGGGCATTCACTGGGCATCCCCATTAACCTAGGGACCCCTTGACTGTTTCAAGGACACCTCACATCCCTATGCCCCATTTACCTTTCTGGGCTGTGCTGAAGCAGGGACCCCTAGTGGTGAGTCGCACAAGCGTTTTCAAGGGGAGATATTACCTAGACAATGTGTGTACATGCATCCAGACATCCGACCTGATTCCTCGGTACATTTTTAAGGGAACCAGCAATTCTGGGGCCCGACTAGATAGACACAGTCATTATTTGTTCATTTTCATTTTTTTCGTAACAAAACATTAGTGCTGATTGTTTTCAGGAGTATTCAAAAGTGCGGAAATGTGGCGTTTCTGCTGCAATTTCTTAGTTTGGTAAAAGATGTTCCCATCCCTAGCAAGATACAGTAGTGGGAATTTGGTGCTCACAATTTGCAATACATAAGGTGTATTTTGCAGTTTAACCCCTTCAGGGGGTTACTGTGTAATGTATCATTGTTCTCACATTGGATTAGCAGGATGACTGTTAGATAAATATCTATAAATGAAAGAAAACGCTCCCTACAGGGACTGGACCCATGTTATTAGCGCCATTTTCTAAGCAACTGAGCTAAGCAGCCAGGCTCAGGATCATGTTTACACAAACTAAAAGTGGGGCAGTAAGAACCCTCTATTACGTGACATTGTGAATACAGTGTAAATGGGAACAATATTACACTAGTAATGTATTTGATAAGCAGTGAATGAAAAGCAAACACTGCAAACAATGATAATGAACCCGCTGCGCTGTATAATGATGCAAAGTATCTATACACTGTATAATGATACTGTCACGGTTGTGCTCTCCACAAACCTGGGTCGGACCGCGAGGCTGAGGTGGGGTTGTAAAAGCACCGACCTGAGACCGCGCAGGCTGTTCCGGATTGCGCAGTTCGTCGTCGTACATCGCAGGATCAGGATAGGAGAAGACAGCGTCGTCGTTGTACAAGCCAGGGTCAGGGCTGGAGATATCAGGATAAACATTGTTCAAGCAAGAGTTTGGCAACATGTAGTCAGGAGAGCCCCGCTTCAGCTTAGGAGCGCGGGGTTGGGCTCTGCGCGAGCGACGGCCATGGCCCATGGTGCTGGTCACAGGAGATGGAAAGCAGACCAGTGTAGCACACCGCTTTGCTGCACGGGTGAACCAGTGCTACAGCGCAAGAGTCCTGAGCGGGCTGGGGAATCCTCTGTAACAGCGCAGGAACCAGGACACGACCTCTCTAGATTAGGGAAAGAGTAGGCCCCAGGAAGCTATAGAAAGACAGGGAAACCACCGCTGCAGTGCAGGAATCCAAGAAGCTGAAGGACGCAGGGACGAAACCTCCGCTTCAGTGCAGGAATCCAGGAGGCTGAAGGACGCAGGGACGAAACCTCTGCTTCAGCACAGGAGAACAGGAAGCTGAAGGACGCAGGACGGGACCTCCGCTTCAGCACAGGAGAACAAGCGGAAGCTTGAAGGAAGCTGAAGGACGCAGGGCGGAACCTCCGCTTCAGCACAGAAGAACAAGCGGGAGCTTGACGGAAGCTGAAGGGCGCAGGGCGGAACCTCCGCTTCAGCACAGGAGAACAAGCGGGAGCTTGACGGAAGCTGAAGGACGCAGGGCGGAACCTCCGTATCAGCATGGGAGAACAAGCGAGGGCTTGTGGCAGAACGATAGTGACATCCAGTAAGGACTATGCTCGGCAGGGAGCATTGTGGGAAGACAGTACTTAAAGGCCAGCGGGCCAATCCCCGGAGGGGGGTGTGAAGGTACTGCTCCAATGAGTGAATGCAAGTCTATGTTGCAGTGATAGGTTGCACAGCTGCAATAGATACCAGAGGGAGTGTGTATTGCTTTGGTGAGTGAATCCAGGCTGCAGCAAACATCAGGAGAGGTGCTCCAGGACTGCACATGTCTGCAAGGTAAGGCAACCAGTAAACCGCGGATTCCTTACAGTACCCCCCCCTTCACGCGAGACCTCCGGGCGAACATGAGCACACAGAGTTGGGGGACCGGGAATTGTTGCTGAACCGTCTAGGATTGGGGGTAGAGTCGTGGTCCAGAGACTCGTGGTTACTCCTTAGTGTACCCCCACGCCACGGTGAAAACTGCGGCCAGACAGGACCATCCATGGGTCTCGGAGATATCGAGTTGTTCCTAAAGTTCTTTAGGTGGAAAGGGTATCCGTAAACGAGCAGTTCCTTGGTGAGTACAGTTCTAGGAAATGAGAGTGGTAGAAGAAACATCCTTGGTACATGGCTCGCCCCGCAAAATGTCTTGGAAATCCAGGGCTGTGAAGAACCAGAGAGTTCCAGAGCAGAAACGGCAGAAGAACCCCTACAGGAAGCCCAGTCTTTAATAAATGAACCGGAATCTAGGATCAGCGGCCCTGATAGTTGATCGAATACACCAGGAGGAACTTTGTAACAGAAAAAGTCTTGGATGACCACTGCATGTTGGAATTTGCGAGGAATTTTTCCTCTAGAAGGCTCCCAGGTAATGGTTAGTAAGGGTATAGGCTGGTTGGAAGCATCTCCCGGTATTGGTATGGAAGGTGACAAGGCAAGCAGTAAACCAGGCATAGGAACCGAAATCTTGGGATAAGTACAGAGTATTTCCAACTGAGAGGAAATAATAGGGGCAACCGAAAATTCAGAGGGACAAAAGCATGGTTTGGCAGGAGCAGAGAAGCAAACAACAGTAGCGCTCTCCAATACTGGGAAATCTTCATTGGAAGATAGTATTGTCAGTGAATCAGGAATAGACCTTGGGATTTTCATGTCAGTATCTTGAGAAAAAGGCAGAGCCAGGGTAGTGGCGGGAGGGAAGCTAACATCAGAAGCTGAAGTCTGTACCTCAGTGACAGGGATCTGAGAATCAACAAGCAGCAAGTATGAACTATGAAAACTCTTAATGACAGGCACCTTAGGAGTACAAGGAGTCTTTTCCGAAACTGCAATGGCCCTAACCACAGGGGTACCTAACCTGACAAAAACATGAATAGGTGTGTTTTCTAGTGCAAAATCTCTGATCACAGGACTCCTAACCGATAGTGAGGGTGTCTGGGTTTGATTAGAGAAAAAATCAGATGTATTGATAAGTGACTTAGAAACAATTACTGAGGTTCTAGATTTGCTGGACATGTGAGAAAAAATACCCTTTAAGACAGGAGCTTTAATTTCTTCCCAGAGTAACCCAATAGTTGCTGGGGCAAATTTAGACACAGTACTGAGGGACAGAGTTTCAGCAAATGCAGGACAGCTAAATAGCTCAGATTTAAACCCCAGGACTTGTAAAATAGGCATGATGGTCTCAGACAATACAAAGGGAGTGACCCCAGATATGCTGATCTCTGGAGGATTAACCTGGAGAGAGAAATCAGGGGAACCCTCAGCCAGAATAACCATCGTAGGAAGAGATTCAGAATCTGAAGGAGAAACACTACCTCTCAGAGTTTCAAAACCAGTAAGACACAATTCAGAGAAAGGAGAAACAGTGTGTGGGTTTCTTACTAGTCTATATGAAAAAGCGTCACTTTTGGGCGAAAACCGTGCGTCAGCAAACATTCCTGGGAACACAATATGAACCCCAGGAGGGACATACAGACTACTGTATGCTTTTAACCCTAAGCTTAAAGAGGAGGAGAACTCAGACAGTACCCGGGGGTTAATTAAAACTGTACTGGTCTCTGAATAGGTATTTGGTAAGGAATGTCTGGGAAACCAGAAATTACTGCAGACTCCCTAATATGGGAACTATGCGCTGAAGCAGGGATCACCGCTATGTGGGCGACAGGCTGGTTCAGTGAAATACCCGGGAGAAGGAACTCTGCGACCAAGCTTAGGGAAAAACCTGACTCCTGACTACTTTTATCAGGAACCAAAACTTTAGCCGAAGTCTCCGGAGACGAAACTGCGGAAACTTGAGCTGAAGCAGGGGATTTATAGCAAAGAATATCTAAGGACTCCGTACGGTTATGGGAATCCCTCAATGCAACCTCTGCTGTCTGACTTGTGGATTCATTCTCTGAGGCTAAAACGAAGGCAATAACTTGGATACAGCAAGAATTTACAGGGGTTAATGTAGACAGTGCCTGAGAGTAAAACACAGGAATTTTTTTCTCTGTACTAGGAGAGACAAGGAATCTCTCCTCTAGAGCTAGCGGCGTAACCATGGCTGGCAGAGAACAGGGAATTATCAAAGAAGACTCAGAGAGCTGCCCCACAGGGGTTAATACAGAAATGACCCTGGGAACAGAACTTAGGGATTCTTTCTCTGACGGGGAAAGCGCACAGGACTACCTAGCAGAGGTTAAAGCTGGGAAACCCTCAAAACCTAGAGAGAGGGCTTCTGAGCTAGAAATAGGAGAACTAAGAAACTTATTCTCTGATACTAGAACCTTAGTGTTGGGTAAAGAAACATATGTATCCTCCAGGGGAACCTCACAGGACTGATCAGCAGGGGTTAATGTAGACATATCATTGGTGACAGGGAACCCGGCCATACACTCAGGGCAAGGATCCGTGGTAGACCAGGGATACAGCCAAGCGGCAGCGAAGCTGGCGAGGGGAGGATCCTGTTCCTTTATGCAAATGTCCAATGTCATGGAAAGGATATGGAGTGTGTTTTGGGCATGAGCCAACATAAGGAGAGGGTCCTCTTGTGCTATATAACTGTCTAAGGACAAGGCCAGGGAAGAGAGTTCCTTTTGGGCGTCTTCCAGTTCCAAAGGGTACACGTTTTCCCAGGTTAAAGGGTAACCAGGAAAGCAAATACAAGCGGCCAGCGATTGTTTTAAGTCCCGGAGGCGATACACCTTCATCATGAGATCATAACGGCATTTGGTTTGCAAAGGGGTTAAACCTTCAAACACAATCAGACCTTCAAGCAGGGGTATTATCTCACATAGAAACTGATATTCAAACTGGGACTGGTCTACAGGCCGGGACAGGCTTTCAGATAAAAACTTACCAACCCTCACCACAGGGCGGTCCGAGTTTGTGGGGCCGAGCATACTGTCTCGGTTGTGCTCGCCACAAACCTGGGTCGGACCGCGAGGCTGAGGTGGGGTTGTAAAAGCACCGGCCTGAGACCGCGCAGGCTGATCCGGATTGCGCAGTTCGTCGTCGTACATCGCAGGATCAGGATAGGAGAAGACAGCGTCGTCGTTGTACAAGTCAGGGTCAGGGCTGGAGATATCAGGATAAACATTGTTCAAGCAAGAGTTTGGCAACATGTAGTCAGGAGAGCCCCGCTTCAGCTTAGGAGCGCGGGGTTGGGCTCTGCGCGAGCGACGGCCATGGCCCATGGTGCTGGTCACAGGAGATGGAAAGCAGACCAGCGTAGCACACCGCTTTGCTGCACGGGTGAACCAGTGCTACAGCGCAAGAGTCCTGAGCGGGCTGGGGAATCCTCTGTAACAGCGCAGGAACCAGGACACGACCTCTCTAGATTAGGGAAAGAGTAGGCCCCAGTAACCAGGAAGCTATAGAAAGACAGGGAAACCACCGCTGCAGTGCAGGAATCCAAGAAGCTGAAGGACGCAGGGACGAAACCTCCGCTTCAGTGCAGGAATCCAGGAGGCTGAAGGACGCAGGGACGAAACCTCTGCTTCAGCACAGGAGAACAGGAAGCTGAAGGACGCAGGACGGGACCTCCGTTTCAGCACAGGAGAACAAGCGGAAGCTTGAAGGAAGCTGAAGGACGCAGGGCGGAACCTCCGCTTCAGCACAGAAGAACAAGCGGGAGCTTGACGGAAGCTGAAGGGCGCAGGGCGGAACCTCCGCTTCAGCACAGGAGAACAAGCGGGAGCTTGACGGAAGCTGAAGGACGCAGGGCGGAACCTCCGTATCAGCATGGGAGAACAAGCGAGGGCTTGTGGCAGAACGATAGTGACATCCAGTAAGGACTATGCTCGGCAGGGAGCATTGTGGGAAGACAGTACTTAAAGGCCAGCGGGCCAATCCCCGGAGGGGGGTGTGAAGGTACTGCTCCAATGAGTGAATGCAAGTCTATGTTGCAGTGATAGGCTGCACAGCTGCAATAGATACCAGAGGGAGTGAATCCAGGCTGCAGCAAACATCAGGAGAGGTGCTCCAGGACTGCACATGTCTGCAAGGTAAGGCAACCAGTAAAACGCGGAGCGGATTCCTTACAGATACTGAGTATCAATTGTGTAGCTGTTAATAGTATTGTTGTCTACATCTTATTAATGTTTTCTTCTTCACCAGCCACTGTCCTATAAATATTCCCATAATATTCCCCTGTCCTATCCCCAGGAATTTAGAAGCTGTTGCCCAGGGAAGTTTGAACATGGGCAGGGTTAGTGCGGGTGAGAGGGAGGGTCACGCGGGCCCTGGCATTGGGGGATTAAATAAAAGGGAGCCGGCCCTTAGGGATGGGGGGGCCTTGCTTAGTGATGCGTGCGCTGGCCACTTACGGGTTACGGGGGAGGTTGAAAGTGGCCTGGAGTCGGGGCGAAGAAGCACTGCAGAGTCCGCGGCAGTCCCGGCCACCCACGCTATTAGTTGGGTTAGAGGCTGGTGCTCAGGCGCAGTTAGGACAATGTAATGCTACGGGTGAGTTAAATTCACAGCTGGGTGGGCCAGCTTCAGGGAGTGTACCTAGCGTGGAAGGCGCGAGCGTCTGTGCGCTGGGGTGGGTGAAGCGTAAGGAGCCTTTTTTCTGTAGCATTAGCCCCCTAGGTATGTATTTGAGCGACTAAGTTAAATGGAAGAAATGGAAGGAGGATTTTGTTAATTTGTTGTCATTATTGCCGGAGGATAGTGACGGGGTGGATTGGGTACGTGGTGACATGCGGGACGGGTCGGATAAGAAACAGCAGTTAGCTAAAACTTTTGGTAATTGTTTGCAGGCTTTGTGATTTTGGCCAAAGATTACAGGGGAGAAGGCCCCCCAGAAGTGTTCAGCATTGTTTGCAAACGTGGACATGATTTGGGGGGCTTATTGTGTTTACGGGCGGAATGGCGCGGTGGAAATATGATTAACAATTTCATCAGAAGATGGCGATAAGAAAGAATGTTTGTTGCGATGTGAAGGCGATAGATTTGTGACTCGCACTGATCACGTCGCAGAGAACGTCGCCCTTTCCCGTCACGGCCGGCACCTCTGGACAGGGAGTGTCGGGAGGACAGGAGTGTGCTGGCTTTTTTTCCCCAAATTTTTTATTGGATGATACAAGTGCAAACATTGTCTCACAGGCCGTTATATCAGTTCCACTTATAGGCAAACACATTTATGAACATTACTAACACACATCTACAGACGAATACACAGATAAGACGGGACGAACCAGACGAGGGAACTGGGGTGGGGGGGGGGGGGAGAGTGCTTCCGTCTTCTTTGATCGTAGCTGTCAGTATCAGTATGCCGTCCAGACAGGCGCCGACTGGGTCAAGACCTTCCGTTGTGTCCTCCTTCCGAGACTAAACTCATGGGGCTGTCCGCTAACCGTTGGTCTCTACGTCCCGTTGCCTATCTGACCGTCAAAGGAGAACGCACCTGTGTATATTAGTGCAAAATCGTGGTGGCATCCACCCCTGGGATGTCTAACTGGGCCAACCATGGTGCCCAGACTTTTAGGTAATTTGTGCCGGAGTCATTAACCAAACTTGTTAATTGTTCCATCCTGCAGACATGCCAAATCCTGTTTCTGATCTTAGGGATAATTGGGATCTCTTGTTGCTTCCATAATGCTGCGATCTCGCATCTCGTGGCTGTTGCAAAATGCGCGATCAATTTATGCGCTGCATTTGACATTCCCTGGATCCGGCTGCCCAATAGGAACACCCACGGGTCCAGGGGGATCTCCAAACCGAGAATCCGCTGAATCCAGTCTCTAATCTGTTCCCAAATAGGGACCACTCTTGCGCAAGACCACAGCATGTGTCGCAGGTCCGCTTCCTCCCCACATTGTTTAGGACAGAGAGGGGAGTAGCCTCTCACAAATTTAGCAAAGCGGGTTGGGGTGTAATACCACCGCATCAGGACTTTATATGCGTTCTCCTTTAATGTGGTGAAGATTGAACTTTTTGCAGCTGCCTGAATAATTCTGTCCCACTCGTCGTCCTCTAATGTCTCCCCTAAGTCCTCTTCCCAGCTTCTCATGTAGCACAATCTGTTTTCGTTGGGCGTCGTCGGGCATATAACTTCCCTGTACATTCTAGATTTAAATCCCCTTGTGTCCGTATCTCTAGAACACAGCTGCTCAAAATTCGTTCGTGCCGGTCTAATTGGCGTTTTATTATAGAAATCTCTGATCTGGAGGTACCTAAAGAATTCGCTGTTTGGGATATTGCTAGAGGATTTAATTTGATCAAAGGATTGTATATTCGTAATGCCCTCCAGATCTTTAAGACGGGTTATCCCCTTTTGAGTCCAAATCAAGAAGTTTTTGCTATTCAGGCCTGGAGCGAAGTCTGGATTGCCCACAATTGGCGTCATTAATGACGTTCTGGTAGTCAGCTGACATCGAAATTTCGTGGCCTCCCAAACTTTTAATGAATTGACCATGGTCTGCAGCGGTATTTCCATCTTGCGTACCCCTCCTTTGGGTAGCCAGATTAAGTTTCGGATTTCAGTTGGTGCACAAAGGGATAGGGTGACTCTGGAAAAGATATAACATCTTTGGGAGGAGGTTCATTTTCACGCTATGTATCCTTCCAATCCAAGAAATACTCCCCTTCATCCAGGTCCTGAGATCCTCTCCCAGTGTCTTAATGACCCTGGAAAAATTAGCTTTATATAATGTTTTGTAATCCCTCGTGAGATAAACCCCTAAATATTTGATAGCGGAAGGTTGCCATTTGAAATTAAAATTGAGGTCAATCAGCTCTTCAACTTCTTTTGGTAGATTGATATTGAGGGCTTCAGATTTAGACTGATTGATCTTAAACCCCGAGATCTGGTTGAATTTACCCAGAATATTGAATACGTTTGGGAGAGACGTGAGAGGTTTGGCTAATGTAAGAATGACATCGTCAGCATATAACGCAGCTTTGTGCATTTGGTCTCCTATTGGGATACCAGAGATATCTGGGTTATTTCTAATGTGTGCCGCTAAGGGTTCTATGCATAAGGCGAACAGCAAAGGCGACAGCGGGCACCCCTGCCTCGTGCCGCTTTTTGATTTCAAATTGTTCTGAGGGGAAACCTTGGTATCACCCTCAGAACAATCACCCTTGCTGTAGGATTCTTATAAAGCGCTAGGATGGCCTGCAGGAGGCGTCCCTCAAAGCTAAACGCTCTCAATGTTTCTGTTAGATAGGGCCAATCTATCCTATCGAAGGCTTTCTCAGCATCCAGACTTAACACCATGGATTGTATATTTTTCTTTTGGGCCAGATCAATTAGGTCAATAATTCTACTGGTGTTATCTGCCGCTTGCCTGCCTCTGATAAACCCTACCTGATCCGTGTGAATTAACCCGGGAAGAACTCTACCCACCCTGTTGGCTATGAGTTTAGAGTATATTTTAATGTCCGAGTTAATCAGTGAAATGGGCCGGTAGCTCTTACAGTCTGACGGGTCCTTTCCGGGTTTGTGGATCACAGAGATTGAGGTTTGGAGCTTTTGTGCTGGGAATGAGGCCCCTGCTAGAATTTCGTTGAATAACTTTAACATGTGGGGGGCTAATATTTTAATATATTTCTTGTAATATAAGTTTGAAAAGTCATCCGGTCCTGGGGCTTTAGCAGGTTTTAGTGCCTTGATGACCCCAGAAAGCTCCTCCATCGTGAAGTCCGACTGGAGTGCCTCCCTGTCACTTCTCTCCAAGATTGGTAGGTTCGCCTCATTTAAGAAGGTCTTTAACGACTCTCTTGTTTTCAGATTGTAGGTCACCTTATCTCCATTGTATAATGTTTCATAATATTTTTTGAACTCCTCTACAATTTTCCCAGGAATGGAGGTAAGGTCCCCCTCGTGGTTTCGGATTGCGTGAATGTGATAATTTGGAAAATTATTTTTTAGCTTGTTGGCAAGTAGTGTGTCAGGCTTGTTTGCTTTTTCGTAAAATTTTCGCTGAGACCAGGCCATTTCTTTCTCAGCCTGGGCGGAAAGGAGGAGGTTAAGACTGGTTTTGGTGTCTTAGACTAAGGCCCCGCTCCCTCAGTCAGCGCGCCCGCACTGCAGACAGGCGGGGCGCTGACAGACACAGACCGCGATATGCGGTCTGTAGGGAGCGGGAGCCGGAGTGGGAGGGGGGCGGGAGTGGGAGGGAGGGGGGCGGGATCTGATCGTGGTGCCGTCCACCCCCCCACACACACACATACATACACATACATACACACACACACACACACACACACACATATACATATACACACACATACATACATATACACACACACTTTAACCTGCAGCCCCCGCCCAAGGCGCCTCCCATCTAGCTCCTTCCCTCCCCTCCTCCCCATTGGCTGACTCGCGTACCATGTGACGCGTCGCCGCACGGGAACACAATTCTCTGGTATCCCCTGCTGGCTGACTCGTCACAGTACGTAGTCAGTTGGCAGTGAGGAGGTATTGGGACCGGATCGTGAGGCTAAACAGCAATAGTGAGTTGCGCTCACGCGGCCGCCCGCGCCACCAGGCGCAGCGGGTCCCAGCCCTAATACTTGATTCAACGTGTGGGCACTCTTGTTTACTTTGTGAAGGGAGGAAAGCTGCGCTAGTTGCGTTTCTAGCTTCTGGATTTTTTCCTCTCTTTCTCTTTTCCTTTTAGCGGCCAGATTCATTATGACCCCCCTGAGGGTAGCCTTATGGGCCTCCCACAGCGTGGAGTGTGCTGCCACACTCCCCTCATTCTCCTCGAAGTATTGTTTGAGCTTCTCCCCAATTTCCGCCTGAAGGGCTGGGATCTTCAACAAGATCTCATTTAATTTCCAGTTCGCTCTAGGTCTGTCTAGTGGGATTAATGTGCACCGCAGCTCTATAGATGCATGGTCAGACCATGAAATATCATGGATCTCGGAGCGAGAGACCCCGGGGACCATTCTATTGGATACAAGGAAGTAATCAATCCTGCTATAGGTGTTGTGTGGGTGTGAGTAGAATGTACAGTATACTCCTTCATTCCCTGATGTTGTTCCCTCCATATGTCGAGTAGTTGGCAGTCTCTTATCCCCTTTTTATTGTTAGTACGTCGGGTCTGTGTGATGTATTAGTGGTCGAACATCTGTCAAGGTCCTCATGTTGTGCCCTGTTCAGGTCCCCTGCTACGATAATATTTCCTCTGGCCACTTTGCTAAGTTTCCCGAACAATGTATTAAAGAAATCTGTGGCCTTATCATTAGGGGCGTATATAGTTGCCGGTGTGATAGGGAATCCTTGTATTGTGCCCCGCACTATGAGGAACCTACCCTCCCTGTCCGTAAATGTCTTGTCGGTTACAAATGGTATACGATTATGGATTAATATGGCCACCCCTCGTTTTTTAACTTTCGCGGAGGACAGAAGGTGTGTCTTGTAGTCTTTATCAAGGAACTTGGGACAGTTGCCCTGTGAAGAAGTGTGTTTCTTGCAGGAATAAAATTTCTGCCCTTTTACGTTTATAGTCACGAAAAGCGACTCTACGCTTTGCCGGGCTGTTAAACCCTTTAACGTTGTGGGATATTAACCTGAGTTCCTTACTCATTGATGCATGCAGGTCGACGTGTCTGCCGTGAACTTTTCCTGTCTAGTGCGGCTGGGCCGATTCCAGAGCCTCCTCTCCGCCCTGTACCGCTGAACCTCTCTCCCTCATCTAAGGAGACACAGAAGGGGGTACACACACAAGGGAACACCGGGGGATACAAAAACAAAAACAACACACAGCATATTCTATCACATAGTGACTCTCGCCGTCTTGGCGAAGTAGCCTTCTCGACGAGGTCATCGCCTTTGGGTACCCGAGCTCTCCTCCTGCAGTCCGGGAGTATCTTGGGGTTGATGCCGTCGTCCCCCAGAGTCTTGACCCAAAGGGCTTCACTAGGGCCTTGGAGAACCACCCTCCTCCTCCCTAGTGCGCGGCCCATGCGGATGTTGAAGCAGGACGCCTCCCCTCACTCCTGCCTCGCTCGTCCCTTGTTTATATTAATGAAACCTAACTACCAACTTTCTGCCAGTGGCTGCCCCCATAGCCCAAATTTCACAGCTCCCAACACACACTCCTCCCTTTTATATTTCCACTGTTGTAACCCCTGCCGAGCTCTCTGCCATCCTTCTCTTTCCATTTCCTGTCCGTCCACCCTTCCCTCCTGCTGCTCTTACCGGCTTCCTCTGTTCTATCTCTGCTTAACATCCCTTGTCTCCCTTTCTCACTTCCTAACTGCACCTGACCAGCAACTCACCTTCTCTCCCTGACCTCTTACCTTCCGCTCTCTATCACTGTCCTTCTACACCCTATGCCGCCTACCATCACTTCCCCCAGTCTCACTTCTGCCTGTCACCACTCACCCCTCTATCTGTTCTTCTTCCCTTTCCTTCTACCCTGTTTTCTTGCCTACTCCTTTCCCCCTCTCTCCTCACTTTCCCCTTCTTTCTCTAACACTTGCTTATGTCTTTCCACTTCCTTACTACTTGCTTTCTCTCCTCCTCACATACTTTCTGCTATGCTGTCTTCCTACTACCTAACCAACTCAGCCGGTGCTCCTCCTCTCCCTACTTATCCCTCACTCACCTACTCTACCCTCGTGCTAGTCTGCCTGCCTTCGTTGCTCCCTGTGTGCCCCAGCCCTCTATGCCTGTCCGCCTCCGCCGCTGTGTCGTTTGGTTGTCTCAGTGTAAGATTCAAATTCGAAAACCCCGCTCCCGCCTGGTGGGGTGTCTTCTTTTCGCCGGGGAAGATGGCCCGGCGCCTCGTAGCCACCTCGCGGGGCCTCTGTCCAGCGCCGTCCTCGACGGTGACGTCATCCGTCTCCGCCATCGGGGGCCGACTCTGCGCCCTCTCCAAGATGGCGCCGCTCCTTCCGGTCCCAACCTGTGACGCGCATTCCGGCCGGCCGCCATTTTGGATCGCGCATCTCATCAGTGTGGAGGTGTGGGTGCTTGCTCCTGCTCCTGCTTCCCGCTCTTCGCTCCCTTCTGGGTCCTGCGCCTCACCGTGGATTCCCTCCAACGCAGGTATCATCGCCATCTTGAGCGTGGGGTTTCCTCCATGGAGAAGGTAGGCCGAAAGTTTATTATTAGTTTTTTCAGCTTTAGCGTCCGGTGACTGCTGTGGCCCGCTTCAGAGGACCGGTTATTCCCGAGGTGCGGGGCTCAATTCTCTCCTTTCAAAGGATGGGAGCTTGCCTGTGGCACTGATCCACCGGGGCCTGGGGGTACTTTTTCTGGCAACATAACTTAAGTCTTTCAACGAATGCCACAACTTTAACTTGAGGGGATTTTTGGGTTATTCTGTGTCCCTCTGCTCCCTGGGGGACCTCGTCCGCTGCTCCCACGTGGGCTCCGGGAGCTGGCTAGCTGGATCCGCGGCCATAGGGGCTTCTCCCAGGCCCAGTTTGTGAAGGAAGGCTTGCCCCTCATCCGACTCCCTTAGTGTGTACGCTTTGCCGCCTCTTGCTACCTGCAAGCCGAAGGGGAAGGTCCACCTATACCTGACCCCCTTCTCTCTCAGGATTTTTGTTATTGGTAGCAGGGATCTGATGCGGGCCAGTGTTGCAGGGGACAAGTCTTGGAAGATGGACATCCTCGTGCCCTCGTGTTCCACCACCGGTAGGGGTCTGGTTTTGTGTAGGACGGCCTCTTTTGTGCGGTAATGGTGCAACCGGAGCACAATATCCCTGGGCTGTTCGTTCAGGAGCGGTTTGGCTCTTAGGGCTCTGTGGCACCTATCCATTACCAGGCGGTCTTCTGGGATATCTGGGAGCAGAGCTTCCAACCATTTTGAGATGAACTCATCGCAGTCCAGGACAGATTCAGGGACTCCTCTGATCCGGAGGTTATTACGCCTGTCCCTGTTCTCCGGGTCCTTTTGGCGCTCCCGCAATTCATTTACTTGTGTATTTCCGATCCTGCCTCTTGATTGCTCTAATCGATTGGTCCATTTTATTCTCCAGGGTGTTTGTCCTTTCCCCCAGTCCGGACACCTCTTTCTTCAGGTCTTTGATCTCTGCCTGGAATAGTGTCTTAAGGTTGGTGTATAGTTTGTCAATATCGCACTGTCTAACTGGTCTCAGTGCCGGGTTGTCCCGCTCATCTCCTTCGCCGTCAGGCTCCGTCTCTGAGCCAGCGTTTGAATGCGGCGCCATTTCCCCTCCCGCTCCACTCGTCCCTGCCCGGCCGAAGTACTCCGGCAATACTTTCTATTTGGACACCTTAGGGGCTTTTCTGGACATCCTGGGATCGTGGGTGCTTTATTGTTGGAAACTGGCCGTTGACTGGGCGTTTTTATTAGGTTTCAGCTTTCTTTTTCAGTTAAGCGAGGCACGGAGCTCCTAACCTATGCGTCCATGCTCCTTGCCGTCGCGCATGCGCCCCGTGTGCTGGCTTTTTAATGAAAGCCACTGTAAGTGGAACAGGTCATGTCAATTTCCGCACGAGCGTTCGTACTGCGGAGGTTGTCACTCAGCACTTCAATGTTTTAAGAAGGGGAGAATAGCCAGTATGCGCCATGGGGCCAGGGAGATTCAGGGTAAGAGCGCGGCCACCAGTGAGCATCAGAGAGGGGACCGTGGCTAGACTTCTACCCCAGGAAGTGGGAAGCAAGTGTAATTAAGGAAAGTTTTAGCATTCTGTTTAAGGAGGACTAGGGTTATACATGCGTCTTTTGACATATAGTAAGGGGAGCAGGACAAGGGGCGTTGTTGGCCAAGACTGATGTTGAATCAGCCTTTCATTTACTTCCAGTTCATCCAGAGCGTTTTCACTTATTGGGATGACATTTTGGGCAACGGTTTTTCGTGGACATGTTTGTCTGGGGTGTGTTCTATTTCCTGCTTCTACTTCGAGGTTTTTAGTACATTCTTGGAATGGGTCGTGAGGTTCGATGCAGGGAATAATTCAGTTTTACATTATTGGGACAATTTCTTATTCGTCAGTCCAGCTGGCAGCAGTTTTGCAAAATGCTTTGGAGTACCCTTAGCAGAGGAAAAAACTGAAGGCCCAGTTATAGTATTGTCATTTTTGGGGATTGAGATAGACACACAGGAGACGGTTTTCCAGTTGCCATTGGAAAAAGTTGCAAAGTTGTCGGAATTAATTGACAGGACTAAAGGGTCTGTGACGGGAGGGTGTAACCAGGCTATCATATTAAGGTTAAGTCCTCTGGTTACCCCTGAAACTGTGGGGTCCCTGGTAGCTACATAAGCACCATAAGCCAGGGACCAGGGATAATACATGTTGAAAACAAAGTGACCCCTGCTTTTTCCTGTTTTCATGTTTCCTTGGCCCTAGAACTGTGAAATTTCTTGTGTGTCAGTTTTAAGGGGGATATTTGGGTAGCATTACCGGTAGTCCTTTAATTCTCCCCAGCGAGCGGTGCTGAAAAGGATAGGAGAAGCAGGGCTGACACTCAAACCATCTAAGTATCTAGTCGGGATGGCAGAGCTACTGTACCTCGGGCACAGAGTAGGAGGGTGCATCTCAAGCCTGGAGCCGGCTATGGTAGAGGCAATTCTCGAGTGGCCTGTGCCCGAACAAAGAAGCAGGCTATCCCTTGTCACGGTAGCTTATGTCAAGATATAATGAACACCAAATATCTGGGTTGAACTGAACGAGGCTTAGATATAATAAAATATATTTATTCCTTAAAAAAGGTGAACACAGCAATATAGTACAATTAACAGACAAGAAGGTAACACTTACTTAGGGTTGGGGGATGGAGAAGTATCAGCTAGCAATTCTCCAGCAATCCTGTGACATTCCAGGTGGAATCAGAAGCACAGCTAAAAACTGTAGGGTTGACACAGTTTATATACGTGTGTAACCCTATTCTTAACATTGAATACAGACTATTGGTGAACAATTATCTGTATCCAATCCCTAACGTGGAGACACAGATTAACCCATGCCCCCCAGCTAGTTAGCCCATGTGTACTGGGACTCTGAGGGTCTTATTTCTGTAGCCCCATAATTAAATCAGGGATGACGACCAGTCTACCAAATGAAGTATCTGATAGGATCTGCATTGTTTGTAGGTGTAGACATAACACTTACAAACCACTCCAGTTTGATGATTCTCCGCCCTCAGGTAACAATTAGAGTGGCAGAGTCTGTTGATTAGTATTTGGTTCCTAGTGTAAGCAATCAGGGCAGTTAACTTTTGATCACAGTGCTTATGCTCAATCATCCGGCTGCCCTTCATGACCTATTAGCATAGCAGATGGAGTCTGCATTTTCAGAGCAGATCCAAAATACCATATACCCTTTAATATCTACACATATTAATAAGTTCCGTTCTGGTGGGCTCAGTGGGTCGAAAGTTGCCCGTTCTTAATGCCTACAGTGACTCCACACATTGGCCAAATTTCAACTCTCTGCGACCTCCAGAACTGGAGATACAGAAATGCACTTTAAAACATTAAAATACAGGATTATAATGAAACATGGGAACAGGGGAACATACATTTTCCTGACATGACATGGTGTAAGCCACATTCCTGGACCGCAGTCCAGTTAACCCCTTGCCTCCCTTGTGAGGTCAGGGGGTGGCCATATGGGGTGCAACCCCTTTAATACCGGGCCAACCCCCCTCTCCCTCTACATCCCTTTTGTAGGCACCGTTGGCTAATATAGGAAGTTTGTTCCCCCAAGTACAGCACCCTGGCCAAACCCCTGACTGACCTGACCCCAAAAAAACTCTTGGTTCTGGTTACCTGGTCTCCTGCTTGTGAGGAGGCAGTCCAGGCTCTGAAGTCTGCCCTGACCTAGTGCTCCCATCCTGGCAGCATCTGACTACAGCAAGCGGTTCGTGTTGTAGACCGATGCCTCGGACTATGGTGTCAGCGCTGTACTGAGCCAGGTAGGCGAGGATGGGGGAGAGCACCCGATCGTCTATCTGACCCGCAAGCTGTTGCCTCGGGAGGTGGCTTATGCCACCATTGAAAAGGAGTGCCTAGGAATTGTGTTACCACTGAAGAAGCTCCAGCCCTACCTGTATGGTAGAGATTTTACGGTGATCACTGATCACAATCTCCTCAGCTGGTTACAGACGGTGTCGGGGAGAACGGAAAACTTCTGTGCTGGAGCCTTGCCCTGCAGGAATTTGACTTTACTATCCAGCACAAGAAGGGCAGTGAGCATGGCAATGCAGATGGATTGACAGGACATCATCCCCAGTGACCAGAAAACCTCCAGGATACCCATGTATGTGGAGCCACCTGATGGGGTGACTGTCCCAGAGCCTTCGTCTTGAGGGGTGAGGTGTTACGGGGTTGGGGTAACTAGGCTATCTAATAAAGGTTAAGCCCCCTGGTTACCACTGAGACTGTGGGGTCCCTGGTAGCTACACAAGCCAGGGACATTACATATTGGAAACAAAGTGACCCCTGCTTTTTCCTGTTTCCTTGGCCCTAAAACTGAAATTTTATCAGTTTTAGGGGGTATATTTGGGTAGAAATACAATTATTTTGGTTGCAGGTGTTCCGGGGCCAAAGTTAGCGGTAGTCCTTTAATTCTCCCCGGCTAGCAGGCATGATTTGCCGGTACGCAGGGTGAATTACACCAGGGCAACCCAGCGTCCCCCAGACTCCTGGATTTCGAGTGCAAATATCTCAAATCCATTTCCCGTATAAGGTTCCCCAAAGTGTATACTTTATTAAAGTGTATGTTATAATGTTTGACATTTACTATAAGTCGGCTAGGGCATCAGTATAGGTGCCGTGATGTCTGTATAGAGGCCGTAGTTCAAAGGGGAGACAGGATGTTGAGGTGTCGGGGTGCTAAGTTGCCGGGGTAGGGTGGAGTACTGAGTCCAGAGAACAGAAACCCCCTGAGGGGAGGACCCTCTGGTCTGTCGGACTCAGTTGAGCCTGCCCAGTAAGTAACAATGGATTGACTGGGGGAAGCGGCAGAATGTCTGCGTGTTTCCCATTGGTCAATCCATATGTCCCACCCACGGGGGATTCAGAGCCGGCTTGGCACGCCCCTCCTCTGACGTCAGCCTAAGGACGAATCCCTTTTTCCTTGTTGCTGGCAGGGAGGAATTCCCACGCTCTGGTTGCTCCTCTTTCCTCCTTGCTGAAGATAGCTTAGCAGAGGGTATGTAAGTAGAAGCCCCAGTCGGAGAACCAGACCTTCCTGTGACTTGTCGATGAAGCTAGGGCAGGTTTTTCAAAGTTGCTTTGTTTGAAACTGCAGTGCAACAGGCTTCGTTTTGAAGCTAGAAAAGCCTTTCAGAGTTTAAGTCCCGTCTTTTGCGGTCAAGTTCTACAAGTCGTTGTCGCGGTCAAGATTTCATGCCCGAAATTGGTTCCAGGAGATTCATGACTAGGTCCCTGTCAGGATTTTCTGCTGGATTTCAGTCCGGAACAAGGTTCCACTTAGGATAAGCCCTCACAAGCAGGCGCACTGACCCTAGGAAAGGCTAGATCCCATACCCCAGACCCCAGTAAGTGTATATTTCTGTATTTGGTGTTTCTGTGTGTTTCCGATGTCTTATGTAATGGTCAATCTTATTGGCAGCGGGACAAGTAGACGAATCAAGCGATAGAGCTATTCACAGACGCAGCGGGCTCTGTTGGCTTTGAGCTTACTTGGCCGGGGAATGGTGTGCAGGACATTGGCTGGGAGGAGAAGGATGTGACTAGGAATCTGCCATTGTTGGAGCTTTTCCTGATGGTGGTTGCGGCTTCACTGTGACCCTGCAATAAGCGTTATAATTATCAGTAAATAATACAATAATCTTATACTATATTAGTGAAAGCACTGTATGTTTGCCTGCCTGCCTGCCTGCCTGCCTGCATGCCTGCCTGCCTGCTGGATGTCCGGTGTCCCTAGGGGAAATCTCATTGGTCCCTTGGGCCGCCCCCGCACACCTCTCATTGGCCTGAGGAGGAGTGACGGCCCAAAGGACACACAGGGACACAAACACACACACAGGGACACACACAGACACACACACACAGACACACACACACAGACACACACACACAGACACACACACACACACACACACACACACGGACACACACACACACGGACACACACACACACGGACACACACAGGGACACACACACACACACACACACTCACACACACACACAGGGACACACAGGGGGGGGGGTGTACATTAGCAGCATGTATAACCGGGGGGGGGGGGGCCTCACATACCCGCCGGTCCCGGAGCCTCCGCCTCTTCCTCCCCGAAATCAGCCTCCACCACACCCGCGCGCACCTCCTCCTCTCCCCGTGTTTCCCGCGCTTTCAGCTCCCCCCCCCCCCCGGCGCCGCTACAGTCAGCGGAGGAGCGAGTGCCCGGGACACAGCGGGGGAGCGGCCACAACAAGCTGCCTCCCGCCTCAGTTCCACGTGGGAGCGGCCGGACGGGTGAGTGAGCGGCCTTCACCCACCCCTCACCCCCCTTCAAATCACCTCCCCTCCACCCCCCCCCCCCCGGCGCCGCTACAGTCAGCGGGGGAGCGAGCGCGCGCCCGGGACACAGCGGGGGAGCGGCCACAACAAGCTGCCTCCCGCCTCAGATCCACGTGGGAGCGGCCGGACGGGTGAGGGAGCTGCCGGACGGGTGAGTGAGCGGCCGGACGGGTGAGGGAGCGGCCTTCACCTCCCCTCACCCCCCTTCACCTCCCCTCACCCGCCTTCACCTCCCCTCACCCCCCTTCACCTCCCCTCACCCCCCTTCACCTCACCTTCCCTTCCACCTCCCTCCACCCCCCCTTCACCTCCCCTCCACCCCCCCTTCACCTCCCCTCCACCCCCCCCTTCACCTCCCCTCCACCCTCCCCTCCACCCCCCCCCCCCTTCACCTCCCCTCCACCCCCCCTTCACCTCCCCTCCACCCCCCTTCACCTCCCCTCCACCCCCCCCTTCACCTCCCCTCCACCCCCCCTTCACCTCCCCTCCACCCCCCCTTCACCTCCCCTCCACCCCCCTTCACCTCCCCTCCACCCCCCCCTCCCCTCCACACCCCCCCCTTCACCTCCCCTCCACCCCCCCCCCCTTCACCTCCTCTCCACCCCACCCCCCTTCACCTCCCCTCCACCCCCACCTTCACCCCCCCTTCACCTTCCCTTCACTCCCCCCTTACAACCTCCCACCACCTCCTCACCACCTCCACCCCCCTTCCCACCTCCCCCACCCCCCTTCCCAACTCCCCACCCCCTTCCCACCACCTCCCCCCCTTCCCACCACCTCCCCCCCCTTCCCACCACCTCCCCCCCACCCCCCCCTTCCCACCACCTCCCCCCCACCCCCCCCTTCCCACCACCTCCCCCCCACCTCCCCTTCCCCCCCTCCTTCCCACCACCTCCCCCCCACCCCCCCCTTCCCACCACCTCCCCCCCACCCCCCCCCCCCCCCTTCCCTGAGGCGGAGTCACGGGCCAAAGGACACACAGGGACACAAACACACACAGACACACACACACACACACGTAGACACACACACACACGTAGACACACACACACACACACAGACGTAGACACACACACACGTATACACACACACACACGTATACACACACACACACGTATACACACACACACACGTATACACAAACACACACACGTAGACACAAACACACACACGTAGACACAAACACACACACGTAGACACACACACACATAGACACACACGTACACACACACGTACACACACACGTACACACACACACACACACGTACACGTAGACACACACACATGTACACGTAGACACGTACACACACACATGTACACGTATACTCACACATGTACATGTACACACACACATGGAGACATACACACACACACATGGAGACATACACACACATGGAGACATACACACACACGTATACACTCACACACGTATACACACAGGTATACATACACATAATGTATACACACACACACATGTATACACACACATGTATACACACACACACATGTATACACACACACATGTATACACACACACACACATGTGTATACACACACACGTGTATACACACACACATGTGTATACACACACATGTGTATACACACACATGTGTATACACACACATGTGTACACACACACACATGTGTACACACACACACGTGTACACACACACACACATGTGTGTACACACACATGTGTGTACACACACGTGTGTACACACACATGTATACACACACACACATACATACACATGTATACACACACACACACATGTATACACACACACACGTATACACACACACACACACACGTGTATACACACACATGTGTATACACACACAAACATGTGTACACACACACAAATGTACACACACACACACACACACTTATAAACACACACACACATACAATGTATACACACAAACATGTTTACACACACACAAACATGTAAACACGTGTATACATCCAGGGGGAGCATATGGGGAAAGAAATAAAAATTTAAGTGCAGACGTTTCTATAAAGTAGAATGATATAGTCTTGGCTCGTATAAATGTATTACTCACAAGATGTATGAGTTAATCAGGCAATTGGCAAATTGGGTTGCCACCCATCTGTATCTGGACCCCCCTTGTTTAAGATACCGTCAGCAGGATGATGTATATATAATAGAGAGAGAACTACATAGTGCGATCAAAAAGGTACAACTTTATAATTTAAAAAAACGGGTCAATAAAATGCGCACTTACAATGTGCCAGTAAAAATCATGCATGTATCTCACAAATGGAGAAAATGGAAGCTCCCCGAACTGCTCACCGCCTCCCTCGGGTGTTTGGCTGGCTTTCTCTCACGGATCTGTGTGCCGATTCAGAGCCTCCCTCACGGCGCCCGTCCAGGAAGATGACGTCACGGCTGCAGAGTTGGTCAGCTACGGGTCGCGTTTGAGTCCAAAATTGGTACACTCTACGCGTTTCGCCCAGCTTGCTGTAGCTGTTGTCGGCTTCGTCAGGAGTGTGTAAAGGTTGGGTGCAGTTGATACTTATATACCCTATATACATGCTAATCTATTCAATTATACAATTAAACAATTGAACAACCTGATCTAAGACTATTATTATGGGAGTAAACTTGGAACTTACAAGTAATATAATCAATTGCTACGCATATGTTAATGTGTAAGTACAGATGACAATACATAAATGGAGCAACCAGAGAACAGACATTATGACCTTGTGATGTTTCAAGGTGCATATATATATAAAGTTACAATGATATCCCAACTTGGGCAATATGAAATGTCATTAGACAATTAATGTTTTGAATGGCATATATTTGGATTATCTTCCTTTCTATAATCCTCAAGGCGCAACACATATAAAAATAGATTGGGGAGATGGAGTTTGCGGGGTAAACTCTGTGCTCAGTATAAGACTGTTCACAACATTTTATAATAGTTTTTTCTTACTTCTTCGATGGGTCTTTTATTTCCAATAGTTCTAGCAATAATGTTCAAATTGCAAACAATGGGTCTATCAGAACAGTATTGTTATGAGTTAATATATATGTGCAGTCTTTGGTGGGGTGCAATCTTCTGCACTAACATATATCTGGGAGCTAGTTTGTCATGAAGATATGGCAGGGTATTTATTTCTGATGGCAGTTTAATGGCATCTTATTCTGGGTGTATCTTGGTGGTCCAAACTTTATGTTTAGTGTATATACGTTAATAGATAAATATAATGAGCTGTAAAGATAGTATACAGATTCAATTTATCATATTTGAGATGTGAAGCAAAATTCTAAAGGCTTTCACTAGGGTTGCGTTGACAGGGGGGCTAAATACATATGGAAAAAGACGAAGTGAAGAAGAGTAATTATAAAAAGTAAAAATAAAAAATATAAAATGTAAAAAAACAGTACTTAGGTGCTACAAAAAATCTCTATCAATCAACTATAATGACATTTCATTTACAGTTTGTGGACACAGGATCAAACTATCAACATATAGATATAGTGTGTACAGTTGTAGATTCCTAGGTGATATTCTGAAAAATAAGATAGGAAAAGCTGATGCAAAGACAAAGAGACAAAGGAACAGAAGAGGATCATATTAGTACCATCATTTTGAGCATAATCTATTTCAAAAAAGGAGCAAGATCTATCTCAGCATTGAGGCCTCTTGGAGCTAATGTTTTGAGGCGATGGATCCAAAATGTTTCCCTCTTTAGGAGTTCTGACCCCCTATCCCCTCCCCTCCAATGGGGTAGTACATGTTCGATGGCTTTAAAGACTAGGCCTGTTGGTTCCCCACCGTGACATTCAGAAAAATGATTTGGAATACTGTGGTTGGTTAATTTTCTCTTGATGCCACTCAGATGTTCGATAATTCGAGTTCTTACTGGTCTTATGGTCTTTCCGATGTATTGTAACTTGCAGGAACATTCCATTAGATAGATTACATGGTCTGTCCTGCAAGTCATAAAAGTTTCAATATTGAAGACTTCACCGGTGACATTAGAGCAAAAATTGGTATGATCAGAAGACCTAAAACCACACGCCTTGCAACTTGTGCAGCCAAAAAAACCTTTCTTATTTAGCCATCTATTGTTCTTAGAATTGGAGTCCCTTAATGCACTAGGGGCTAGTTTGTCTTTAAGATTGGAGGCTTTTTTAAATATCACATTTGGTCTATCGGGGATATTGGGGCCCAATACTGGATCATTTTTAAGTATATCCCAGTGCTTTTGAATGATATTCTTAATTTTTCCTGCATCTCTGCTATATCCCGTCAGAAATGCAAAATCATATTTGTTGTTTCTATTTGAATTCTTTTGCTTGGGTACCAATAGATCCTCTCTCTGAAGTTCCCCTGCCCTATTTATAGCTGATTCTATTGTTTCCTCTTTGTAGTTTTTCTCCAAAAATCTGTTTTTGATTTTTTCAGATTGTGTAATGTATTGTTCTTTGTCTGTGCAGTTCCTTCTTATTCTGGTAAACTGGCTTGCTGGTACATTGTCCATCCATTGTGGTAAATGGCAACTGTCTCTCTTGATGAAATTATTTTTATCTATATCTTTAAAATAGGTTTTTGTTTTGATAGATTCGTTTTCGATATAGATATTTAAATCTAGGAAATTGATTTGATCCTTGCTCCACTCACTAGTGAATTTCAAATTATATGAATTAATATTCATCTCATTAATGACTTTAATGAGTGTGTCTTCTCCCCCACTCCAAATGAAAAACACATCATCAATGTAGCGGCGATAAAGGACAAGATTCGCACCAAGCTCACTCCCTGACCAGATGTTGTCTGTCTCCCAATCTGATACAAACAGATTGGCGTAGCTTGGAGCGAATCTCGTCCCCATCGCCGTCCCACATTTTTGCAAATAAAAAGTGTGTGAATACCAAAAATAATTGTGCTCTAATATGAACTTTATACTGTCAATAATAAATTCAGCCTGTGATGCTGGTAAAGTCTCATCCCCCTGTAAAACCCGCCTGACTGATTCGCAACCCTGTGTATGTTCTATAATTGTATACAGTGAAGCAACGTCACATGTTGCCAATAGAAAGTGTTTCTCCCACTTTACACAATTCAAAAGGTTGAGTATCTCTACTGTGTCTTTCAAATAAGCCTTTTGTTTGACCACATATTTTTGTAAGAATGTGTCTATGTATAAAGAGAGGTTGGCAGTTAGCGAGTCAATCCCCGAGACTATTGGTCTGCCTGGGGGATTGACTACACTCTTGTGGATCTTTGGGAGGAAATAGAAGACCGGCATCTTGGCTTTATTTCGATATAAGAAATCATATTCTTTTTCATCCAGTATGCCGGTCTCCCTTCCCCCATCTAACAGCATTTTGAGTTCTTCTGTGTATTTGATGATGGGATTGCCTGACAATTTTTCATATGTGTTGGTGTCTCCTAGCAATCTCAATGCTTCTTCTTCATATTTGTCTCGATCCATCAGAACTATCCCCCCCCCCTTATCTGCCTGTTTGACCACCAGATCCTTGTTATCCATAAGTTGTTTAAGGGCATCTTTTTCATTCTTAGTTAGATTTTCTTTTTGTTGGTTTCCCTTTTCTTTCAAATCTGTACTCAAATTTTCAAATTCTTTTGTTATCATTTGAAAAAAGACTTCCAAATGGTTCCCTTTAGCAAATTGTGGAAAAAAGGTGGATTTAGGTTTCAACCCTGTGTGTATATATTTTCTTTCTTGTTCTACCACTGCTGGTACTTCCCTGATAGTGTTGTGCTCGATGTGTCTCCCTAGGAAATAGCGTTTCACAGTGAGTTTCCTTAGGAAACGGTTTGCATCAATATATAAGTCAAAGCTGCTATGTGTTTTCAGAGGTGCAAACGACAACCCCTTTGATAGAACACTTTTTTGTGTGTCAGATAAAGCTATCTTACTTAAGTTGAAAACATTTTCTATATTTACTTTGCGCTCCTTTTGGTATTTCTTGTGTTTTCTTCTACCCCTCTTTCCTCTGAAAGTCTTCCTCTTTTTGAGCTGCCCGTCTGACCCCCCTCTATCTGTGGTTGTGGTTTGGGATCCCACAAAGTAGAAGGGCCCTCTGCCCCTAAAAAAGAGGAATCTGCACTGTATTGTCTTTTTAGATCTTTCTTTTCTTTTTTCTCTCTAGAGTCTGATGAATTAGTTCTTTCTTTGTTATCTCTTTTCTCTCTAGAGTCTGCTGAATTAGTTCTATTTTGCTGTTTGCGTGTCCTATCTTCCTCTCTTTTATCTTTTTTTGATTGGTTAATAGGGGTGTAGTTAGCTCTGTCTCCTCCTCTATAAGGTTCTTTTCTTGGAGAATGGCGGTTCTCTCTAGTCATTTTGTCTTTATTCTGATGGTCTTGTTTCTCATCTCTTTCCCTTTCACTGTGTGCTTTATTGTCATAGTTGATGTGTCTGTCTCCATGTTGTTCTTTTCTATAATTACTTTTGTAGTATTTCTTAAAAATCCTATTTTTGTTCCAGCTTCTTTGTTCTCCCTTTCTGTAGTCCTCCTCATCTCTATGTAATTTTTGTGTTTTATTGTTATCTGTATCTCTTTCTAGAACTTCTAGTTTCTTTTGTAATAGGCTATCTTTTTCTTTGAATTCCTTTGTGTTTTCAAAGGGGGTCAATTTTTCTTTTATTGCATTAATCTCTTCATCTAATTGCTGCAAATGAGCTTTTTGTTGTTTTATAATGAGATCAATCAGCCCATGGGAGCAATCATCTAACAGTTGATTCCAGCTTGCCAAAAAAGACTCATCCTCCAAATCAAAGGATGGTTTCTTTTGAACTCGCAATCCTCTTGGTATTATATCACAATCTTTATATTGTTGTAAAAATACAACGTCTAACCACTTTTTTGTGTCCTTAATCATCACTTTTTCTAGTTTAGTGAATTCATTTGTGATTATTTTTTCTACATTTTCATCATTAGAAACTTCTTCCTCCTCTACTACTTTGTCAAAATTAATCTTTCTTTGTAATCTCTTAGAAAACACATTAACATTATTAGTGCAAATATCCATAATTTAAAGTGTGCTGCCCACTCACCCAAAAACAAACAGTATATTGTGGAATAAGTGATATAAGGCGCAAACAACTATTAAAAAGTAACAATAGTGAATAAATCTATATAAAGGGAAGTGTGATAATTAAAGTCCAACCACCCAGCTCAAACCTCACTGGTGGGACCTGTTTCACGGGTTCCAAGGATTCAAGTATTTTTCTCAAACATCCAGGGGGAGCATATGGGGAAAGAAATAAAAATTTAAGTGCAGACGTTTCTATAAAGTAGAATGATATAGTCTTGGCTCGTATAAATGTATTACTCACAAGATGTATGAGTTAATCAGGCAATTGGCAAATTGGGTTGCCACCCATCTGTATCTGGACCCCCCTTGTTTAAGATACCGTCAGCAGGATGATGTATATATAATAGAGAGAGAACTACATAGTGCGATCAAAAAGGTACAACTTTATAATTTAAAAAAACGGGTCAATAAAATGCGCACTTACAATGTGCCAGTAAAAATCATGCATGTATCTCACAAATGGAGAAAATGGAAGCTCCCCGAACTGCTCACCGCCTCCCTCGGGTGTTTGGCTGGCTTTCTCTCACGGATCTGTGTGCCGATTCAGAGCCTCCCTCACGGCGCCCGTCCAGGAAGATGACGTCACGGCTGCAGAGTTGGTCAGCTACGGGTCGCGTTTGAGTCCAAAATTGGTACACTCTACGCGTTTCGCCCAGCTTGCTGTAGCTGTTGTCGGCTTCGTCAGGAGTGTGTAAAGGTTGGGTGCAGTTGATACTTATATACCCTATATACATGCTAATCTATTCAATTATACAATTAAACAATTGAACAACTTGATCTAAGACTATTATTATGGGAGTAAACTTGGAACTTACAAGTAATATAATCAATTGCTACGCATATGTTAATGTGTAAGTACAGATGACAATACATAAATGGAGCAACCAGAGAACAGACATTATGACCTTGTGATGTTTCAAGGTGCATATATATATAAAGTTACAATGATATCCCAACTTGGGCAATATGAAATGTCATTAGACAATTAATGTTTTGAATGGCATATATTTGGATTATCTTCCTTTCTATAATCCTCAAGGCGCAACACATATAAAAATAGATTGGGGAGATGGAGTTTGCGGGGTAAACTCTGTGCTCAGTATAAGACTGTTCACAACATTTTATAATAGTTTTTTCTTACTTCTTCAATGGGTCTTTTATTTCCAATAGTTCTAGCAATAATGTTCAAATTGCAAACAATGGGTCTGTCAGAACAGTATTGTTATGAGTTAATATATATGTGCAGTCTTTGGTGGGGTGCAATCTTCTGCACTAACATATATCTGGGAGCTAGTTTGTCATGAAGATATGGCAGGGTATTTATTTCTGATGGCAGTTTAATGGCATCTTATTCTGGGTGTATCTTGGTGGTCCAAACTTTATGTTTAGTGTATATACGTTAATAGATAAATATAATGAGCTGTAAAGATAGTATACAGATTCAATTTATCATATTTGAGATGTGAAGCAAAATTCTAAAGGCTTTCACTAGGGTTGCGTTGACAGGGGGGCTAAATACATATGGAAAAAGACGAAGTGAAGAAGAGTAATTATAAAAAGTAAAAATAAAAAATATAAAATGTAAAAAAACAGTACTTAGGTGCTACAAAAAATCTCTATCAATCAACTATAATGACATTTCATTTACAGTTTGTGCACACAGGATCAAACTATCAACATATAGATATAGTGTGTACAGTTGTAGATTCCTAGGTGATATCCTGAAAAATAAGATAGGAAAAGCTGATGCAAAGACAAAGAGACAAAGGAACAGAAGAGGATCATATTAGTACCATCATTTTGAGCATAATCTATTTCAAAAAAGGAGCAAGATCTATCTCAGCATTGAGGCCTCTTGGAGCTAATGTTTTGAGGCGATGGATCCAAAATGTTTCCCTCTTTAGGAGTTCTGACCCCCTATCCCCTCCCCTCCAATGGGGTAGTACATGTTCGATGGCTTTAAAGACTAGGCCTGTTGGTTCCCCACCGTGACATTCAGAAAAATGATTTGGAATACTGTGGTTGGTTAATTTTCTCTTGATGCCACTCAGATGTTCGATAATTCGAGTTCTTACTGGTCTTATGGTCTTTCCGATGTATTGTAACTTGCAGGAACATTCCATTAGATAGATTACATGGTCTGTCCTGCAAGTCATAAAAGTTTCAATATTGAAGACTTCACCGGTGACATTAGAGCAAAAATTGGTATGATCAGAAGACCTAAAACCATACGCCTTGCAACTTGTGCAGCCAAAAAAACCTTTCTTATTTAGCCATCTATTGTTCTTAGAATTGGAGTCCCTTAATGCACTAGGGGCTAGTTTGTCTTTAAGATTGGAGGCTTTTTTAAATATCACATTTGGTCTATCGGGGATATTGGGGCCCAATACTGGATCATTTTTAAGTATATCCCAGTGCTTTTGAATGATATTCTTAATTTTTCCTGCATCTCTGCTATATCCCGTCAGAAATGCAAAATCATATTTGTTGTTTCTATTTGAATTCTTTTGCTTGGGTACCAATAGATCCTCTCTCTGAAGTTCCCCTGCCCTATTTATAGCTGATTCTATTGTTTCCTCTTTGTAGTTTTTCTCCAAAAATCTGTTTTTGATTTTTTCAGATTGTGTAATGTATTGTTCTTTGTCTGTGCAGTTCCTTCTTATTCTGGTAAACTGGCTTGCTGGTACATTGTCCATCCATTGTGGTAAATGGCAACTGTCTCTCTTGATGAAATTATTTTTATCTATATCTTTAAAATAGGTTTTTGTTTTGATAGATTCGTTTTCGATATAGATATTTAAATCTAGGAAATTGATTTGATCCTTGCTCCACTCACTAATGAATTTCAAATTATATGAATTAATATTCATCTCATTAATGACTTTAATGAGTGTGTCTTCTCCCCCACTCCAAATGAAAAACACATCATCAATGTAGCGGCGATAAAGGACAAGATTCGCACCAAGCTCACTCCCTGACCAGATGTTGTCTGTCTCCCAATCTGATACAAACAGATTGGCGTAGCTTGGAGCGAATCTCGTCCCCATCGCCGTCCCACATTTTTGCAAATAAAAAGTGTGTGAATACCAAAAATAATTGTGCTCTAATATGAACTTTATACTGTCAATAATAAATTCAGCCTGTGATGCTGGTAAAGTCTCATCCCCCTGTAAAACCCGCCTGACTGATTCGCAACCCTGTGTATGTTCTATAATTGTATACAGTGAAGCAACGTCACATGTTGCCAATAGAAAGTGTTTCTCCCACTTTACACAATTCAAAAGGTTGAGTATCTACAAAGGCTGTGTCTTTCAAATAAGCCTTTTGTTTGACCACATATTTTTGTAAGACATCGAGCACAACACTATCAGGGAAGTACCAGCAGTGGTAGAACAAGAAAGAAAATATATACACACAGGGTTGAAACCTAAATCCACCTTTTTTCCACAATTTGCTAAAGGGAACCATTTGGAAGTCTTTTTTCAAATGATAACAAAAGAATTTGAAAATTTGAGTACAGATTTGAAAGAAAAGGGAAACCAACAAAAAGAAAATCTAACTAAGAATGAAAAAGATGCCCTTAAACAACTTATGGATAACAAGGATCTTGTAACAAGCACTGGGATATACTTAAAAATGATCCAGTATTGGGCCCCAATATCCCCGATAGACCAAATGTGATATTTAAAAAAGCCTCCAATCTTAAAGACAAACTAGCCCCTAGTGCATTAAGGGACTCCAATTCTAAGAACAATAGATGGCTAAATAAGAAAGGTTTTTTTGGCTGCACAAGTTGCAAGGCGTGTGGTTTTAGGTCTTCTGATCATACCAATTTTTGCTCTAATGTCACCGGTGAAGTCTTCAATATTGAAACTTTTATGACTTGCAGGACAGACCATGTAATCTATCTAATGGAATGTTCCTGCAAGTTACAATACATCGGAAAGACCACAAGACCAGTAAGAACTCGAATTATCGAACATCTGAGTGGCATCAAGAGAAAATTAACCAACCACAGTATTCCAAATCATTTTTCTGAATGTCACGGTGGGGAACCAACAGGCCTAGTCTTTAAAGCCATCGAACATGTACTACCCCATTGGAGGGGAGGGGATAGGGGGTCAGAACTCCTAAAGAGGGAAACATTTTGGATCCATCGCCTCAAAACATTAGCTCCAAGAGGCCTCAATGCTGAGATAGATCTTGCTCCTTTTTTGAAATAGATTATGCTCAAAATGATGGTACTAATATGATCCTCTTCTGTTCCTTTGTCTCTTTGTCTTTGCATCAGCTTTTCCTATCTTATTTTTCAGGATATCACCTAGGAATCTACAACTGTACACACTATATCTATATGTTGATAGTTTGATCCTGTGTCCACAAACTGTAAATGAAATGTCATTATAGTTGATTGATAGAGATTTTTTGTAGCACCTAAGTACTGTTTTTTTACATTTTATATTTTTTATTTTTACTTTTTATAATTACTCTTCTTCACTTCGTCTTTTTCCATATGTATTTAGCCCCCCTGTCAACGCAACCCTAGTGAAAGCCTTTAGAATTTTGCTTCACATCTCAAATATGATAAATTGAATCTGTATACTATCTTTACAGCTCATTATATTTATCTATTAACGTATATACACTAAACATAAAGTTTGGACCACCAAGATACACCCAGAATAAGATGCCATTAAACTGCCATCAGAAATAAATACCCTGCCATATCTTCATGACAAACTAGCTCCCAGATATATGTTAGTGCAGAAGATTGCACCCCACCAAAGACTGCACATATATATTAACTCATAACAATACTGTTCTGATAGACCCATTGTTTGCAATTTGAACATTATTGCTAGAACTATTGGAAATAAAAGACCCATTGAAGAAGTAAGAAAAAACTATTATAAAATGTTGTGAACAGTCTTATACTGAGCACAGAGTTTACCCCGCAAACTCCATCTCCCCAATCTATTTTTATATGTGTTGCGCCTTGAGGATTATAGAAAGGAAGATAATCCAAATATATGCCATTCAAAACATTAATTGTCTAATGACATTTCATATTGCCCAAGTTGGGATATCATTGTAACTTTATATATATATGCACCTTGAAACATCACAAGGTCATAATGTCTGTTCTCTGGTTGCTCCATTTATGTATTGTCATCTGTACTTACACATTAACATATGCGTAGCAATTGATTATATTACTTGTAAGTTCCAAGTTTACTCCCATAATAATAGTCTTAGATCAGGTTGTTCAATTGTTTAATTGTATAATTGAATAGATTAGCATGTATATAGGGTATATAAGTATCAACTGCACCCAACCTTTACACACTCCTGACGAAGCCGACAACAGCTACAGCAAGCTGGGCGAAACGCGTAGAGTGTACCAATTTTGGACTCAAACGCGACCCGTAGCTGACCAACTCTGCAGCCGTGACGTCATCTTCCTGGACGGGCGCCGTGAGGGAGGCTCTGAATCGGCACACAGATCCGTGAGAGAAAGCCAGCCAAACACCCGAGGGAGGCGGTGAGCAGTTCGGGGAGCTTCCATTTTCTCCATTTGTGAGATACATGCATGATTTTTACTGGCACATTGTAAGTGCGCATTTTATTGACCCGTTTTTTTAAATTATAAAGTTGTACCTTTTTGATCGCACTATGTAGTTCTCTCTCTATTATATATACATCATCCTGCTGACGGTATCTTAAACAAGGGGGGTCCAGATACAGATGGGTGGCAACCCAATTTGCCAATTGCCTGATTAACTCATACATCTTGTGAGTAATACATTTATACGAGCCAAGACTATATCATTCTACTTTATAGAAACGTCTGCACTTAAATTTTTATTTCTTTCCCCATATGCTCCCCCTGGATGTTTGAGAAAAATACTTGAATCCTTGGAACCCGTGAAACAGGTCCCACCAGTGAGGTTTGAGCTGGGTGGTTGGACTTTAATCATCACACTTCCCTTTATATAGATTTATTCACTATTGTTACTTTTTAATAGTTGTTTGCGCCTTATATCACTTATTCCACAATATAACACGTGTATACACACATGTGTATACACACACACGTATACACACACACAATATATACATACACACAATGTATACACACACACATGTGTATACACACACGTGTATACACACACACACACGTGTATACACACACACACGTGTATACACACACGTGTATACACACACACACGTGTATACACACACGTGTATACACACACGTGTATACACACACATACGTGTATACACGTGTATACACATACACACACACGTGTATACACACACACATACACATACACACACACACACATGTATACACACACACACATACAATGTATACACACAAACATGTATACACACACACACCCCAGCACCACCACCACCACATCAGCACACCGGTATCCCATGCCCCCCCAGCACACTGGCATTCTCGGCTCCCCACCATTCCCAGCCCCCATCAACACCATCAGCACCCACACATCGCCACCTTTGCACCTCCCCCATCGGCACACCCACATCCGCACCCCCACATCAGCACCAAACCCTCCCAAATCAGCACACCAATACAATCACCATTAGTACAGCCACAGCAGCACTACCACCGCACATGGGCCGCGTGGACCACTCCCCACCCAAATGCCACACCCACACCACAAACATCCCGGGCAACGCCGGGGCTCTCAGCTAGTACTACAATAAAAGCTTTAATCCCAGGGAAGAAAAGTTGAGGATCTGATCCTGTGAGCTTGGAAACGTGAATAATTACAGAAGTCTCTGGTAGGTCTCATTACTCTTTCCCTCATAGCAGCAGCTTCTGTATCTAATATACGCAGAGCAGCGTGTGTATCTGTATTATACACAGAGCAGCGTGTGTATCTGTATTATACGCAGAGCAGCGTGTATATCTGTATTATACGCAGAGCAGCATGTGTATCTGTATTATACAAAGAGCAGCGTGTGTATCTGTATTATACAAAGAGCAGCGTGTGTATCTGTATTATATGCAGAGCAGCGTGTGTATCTGTATTATAAGCAGAGCAGCGTGTGTATCTGTATTATACAAAGAGCAGCGTGTGTATGTGTATTATACACAGAGCAGCGTGTGTATCTGTATTATACAAAGAGCAGCGTGTGTATCTGTATTATACACAGAGCAGCGTGTGTATCTGTATTATACACAGAGCAGTGTGTATCTGTATTATACACAGAGCAGTGTGTATCTGTATTATACACAGAGCAGTGTGTATCTGTATTATACACAGAGCAGTGTGTATCTGTATTATACAAAGAGCAGCGTGTGTATCTGTATTATACACAGAGCAGTGTGTATCTGTATTATACGCAGAGCAGTGTGTATCTGTATTATACGCGGAGCAGCATGTGTATCTGTATTATACACAGAGCAGCGTGTGTATCTGTATTATACAAAGAGCAGTGTGTATCTGTATTATACACAGAGCAGTGTGTGTATCTGTATTATACGCAGAGCAGCGTGTGTATCTGTATTATACGCAGAGCAGTGTGTATCTGTATTATACACAGAGCAGCGTGTGTATCTGTATTATACGCAGAGCAGCGTGTGTATCTGTATTATACGCAGAGCAGCGTGTGTATCTGTATTATACACAGAGCAGCGTGTGTATCTGTATTATACACAGAGCAGTGTGTATCTGTATTATACACAGAGCAGCGTGTGTATCTGTATTATACGCAGAGCAGCGTGTGTATCTGTATTATACGCAGAGCAGCGTGTGTATCTGTATTATACAAAGAGCAGGGTGTATCTGTATTATACACGGAGCAGCGTGTGTATCTGTATTATACACAGAGCAGCGTGTGTATCTGTATTATACGCAGAGCAGCGTGTGTATCTGTATTATACGCAGAGCAGCGTGTGTATCTGTATTATACAAAGAGCAGGGTGTATCTGTATTATACACGGAGCAGCGTGTGTATCTGTATTATACACAGAGCAGGGTGTGTATTATACACAGAGCAGTGTTTCTCTAATACAGGAAGTATAGTGAGGTTAGCAGTGATAGGACAGGATCCAGAGATTTCGGTGCTCAACTGTATTTGACCATAAGTATAACAATGTCTTAAAAGGTACATTTAGTCAGTTTTGAGGAACAAATATAATCCAGCCTCATGAGTTTAAAATGAACCAATATGCCTAGATTAATCTCCTTAGTGTGGGGACATAAGGTGTATAGTTTCCAACAAAGGAGTAACATGTATATACACAAAGCTCTATGTGGGCACCATTAATAACAGTCACCCTGGAGAATGGCACTTAAGCAAGATAAACCTCCAATCCTTTACATGAAGGACAGGAGTACTCACGCTTGTAGGCAGAGGTTCCGTTGGCGTGCATCACGCTTGTAGGCAGAGGTTCCGTTGGCGTGCATCACGCTTGTAGGCAGAGGTTCCGTTGGCGTGCATCACGCTTGTAGGCAGAGGTTCCGTTGGCGTGCATCACGCTTGTAGGCAGAGGTTCCGTTGGCGTGCATCACGCTTGTAGGCAGAGGTTCCGTTGGCGTGCATCACGCTTGTAGGCAGAGGTTCCGTTGGCGTGCATCACGCTTGTAGGCAGAGGTTCCGTTGGCGTGCATCACGCTTGTAGGCAGAGGTTCCGTTGGCGTGCATCACGCTTGTAGGCAGAGGTTCCGTTGGCGTGCATCACGCTTGTAGGCAGAGGTTCCGTTGGCGTGCATCACGCTTGTAGGCAGAGGTTCCGTTGGCGTGCATCACGCTTGTAGGCAGAGGTTCCGTTGGCGTGCATCACGCTTGTAGGCAGAGGTTCTGTTGGCGTGCATCACGCTTGTAGGCAGAGGTTCCGTTGGCGTGCATCACGCTTGTAGGCAGAGGTTCCGTTGGCGTGCATCACGCTTGTAGGCAGAGGTTCCGTTGGCGTGCATCACGCTTGTAGGCAGAGGTTCCGTTGGCGTGCATCACGCTTGTAGGCAGAGGTTCCGTTGGCGTGCATCACGCTTGTAGGCAGAGGTTCCGTTGGCGTGCATCACGCTTGTAGGCAGAGGTTCCGTTGGCGTGCATCACGCTTGTAGGCAGAGGTTCCGTTGGCGTGCATCACGCTTGTAGGCAGAGGTTCCGTTGGCGTGCATCACGCTTGTAGGCAGAGGTTCTGTTGGCGTGCATCACGCTTGTAGGCAGAGGTTCCGTTGGCGTGCATCACGCTTGTAGGCAGAGGTTCCGTTGGCGTGCATCACGCTTGTAGGCAGAGGTTCCGTTGGCGTGCATCACGCTTGTAGATAAGTAGAGCAGAGAAGTGTCACGGAGAAAGAAGCGGAGCACAGCAAAGAACTTGGGGGCTAAACACCAGCAGGTAAGAGGTTTAAACATACTTTATTCCATGGTAGACATCATGGTGTTATGGCAGGTAGGATCTCTAGCGCGTTTCGGGCAGTAGCCCTTTGTCAAAGAGTGTTTTACAGTCGCGTCTCTAACAGCTGATATAAGCGTCCCCCTGCCCCCAGCTGATGTATGACTCATCACCACAGTGGCGCGAACTCGGCCGGATCAATCTCATTGGCTGATGTGAATAACCAATGAGAGATGGGCTCTGAGTCATACATTCTCTGATCGGGGGTACGTATAAACAAAGACATAACATTAAAATAACATCAGAAGTTATAAAACAAAAGAAAATATATATAAAGTAAAAACGAAAAGCCTATATGGCGTTTGTTATCAAAGAAAACCTGTATAATGATAAACAAAGTTTAAAACAGCGAACAAACCTAGGATGGAATATTGAGGATTATGACATGGATTAATATCTTCCAAAATTTAAAGTATATTATCTAAAAATTATCTTATCCATGTCAAATTTAGCTAAAACATTTATATATTAGTGACAATGCAATGGTCATATATTGCAATTAAAGGCAGATTGAAAATGTAATTAAGGAAATAGAGAAATGAACTGAAATAATAAACCTGCTAGTGTTTAGCCCCCAAGTTCTTTGCTGCGATCCGCTTCTTTCTCCGTCACATTTCTCTGCTGTAGTGAGGTTAGGACGGTGAGATATACAGTAAATAGGGAACAGAGGGGGGTCACATATCCTGTACATGTATGTAACGGCATGATAGGGCGTTCCCTGGTTTTGCTGTAGAGACAATAAATGGTTACAATTACAGGTAAATAATACAATAATACTGCAATAAAAGCTTTAATCTCAGGGAAGAAAAGTTGAGGAACTGATCCTGTGAGCTTGGAACGGGAATAATTACAGAAGTCTCTGGTAGGTCTCATTACTCTTTCCCTCATAGCAGCAGCTTCTGTATCTGTACTATATGCAGAGCAGCGTGTGTATCTGTATTATACTCAGAGCAGCATGTGTATCTGTATTATACTCAGAGCAGCGTGTGTATCTGTATTATACGCAGAGCAGCGTGTGTATCTGTATTATACACAGAGCAGCTTCTGTATCTGTATTATACACAGAGCAGCGTGTGTATCTGTATTATACGCAGAGCAGTGTGTACCTGTATTATACTCAGAGCACGTGTGTATATCTGTATTATACGCAGAGCATGTGTGTGTATTATACACAGAGCAGCGTGTATCTGTATTATACGCAGTGCAGTGTGTACCTGTATTATACGCAGAGCACGTGTGTGTGTATCTGTATTATACACAGAGCAGTGTGTATCTGTATTATACACAGAGCAGTGTATCTGTATTATACGCAGAGCTGCATGCGTATCTGTAATGTACACAAGGCAGCATGCGTATCTGTAATGTACACAAGGCAGCATGCGTATCTGTAATGTACACAAGGCAGCATGCGTATCTGTAATGTACACAAGGCAGCATGCGTATCTGTAATGTACACAAGGCAGCATGCGTATCTGTTTTATGCATTTTATTTACTTATTTTTTACATATGAGGAGAGTTTGCGCTTAGCGAGTTGTTGCTGTGATTCATATTAAGGGAGTTGGCAAACACCCTCTTACCAGCTGCATCTCTCCTCATGTGGTGATTATCACTATATTCACTATCGAGCGTTCACGCTATTAATCAGTTTCCCTTATATAAGTATTTAGGTGCGCGCTTTCTTTTCTGCTGCATACTGAAAAAACCCACCAGGGGCCAAAGTGCTGATCTGGTAGATCCAATACGATTCCCTTCTGCTTAGGGACTTAAATCTATCAGGGATGAATAAGCATCCCTATAGCTGAGGAGATCCCTAGGTAACAGAGGGGTACCTCAGTTAGTTCCAGGTAGCCCAGAACCAGTATAGGGTTCGTGGGTACCCCAACCATTTATAAGGTTGTGATGGGTGTCACGGGAGACCAATGCTTATTGACACATTAATACCTGGATCCTTTGAACAAAAGCGTGAAATAAAATAAATTGTAATTTATTCACATAAAGAACACATCCAGCTTAATTTACAAAATAACACGAATAAACACTTACTGTGTTGGGGCAAAACAAAATAAAATGTCCATAGAACGAAATCCACAGAAATCATGTGTCTAGGCATTCATTCCCAGACGTGGGGTGAATGCACAAATAGACCCGTGAGACAGTCCTTGGCTAGGGGAGCTAGCTGCAACCCCTATTTCTCCGCCCAAAGTAAACTTTTCGTTTTGTCCTTGCAGGATTCGTTTGCGAATCCTTAGTTCTAACGAACTCTTGAAGCAGGGTACAATCCTTAGGCTGTGCCTACAGTATAGTGCCGTCGACGGCGACACGACGAGTGCCGTCGCCACCAGCAAAAGTTATGTTTCGGCGGGCAGCGGTGGCGCGGGATTCCGGCAATTTGATTTGTTCAAGGGCTGGAACGTGATGCGACGGCCCTTGAAAAATGAAATTTTGCTGGCTTCAGGTTTTCGCGACGGCGACGTTGCTTGTCGCCGTAAGTGCACGCGGCACCGGCAATGTATTTGTTTTCGGGCGACGTCACCAGCACTATAAGCGCGGCCTTAGTTGCGATGAAATAGTCTCTGTACCGCACGCTGTAGCTTAGATGAATCTGTTTACAAGATGGAACTTCTTTCAAGATGGAACTAACTCCTGACTGGCTACACCTGACTTTTTAAAAACTCACAAGTCCCATCTTTCCAGTCTGAAGCGAATCACTGCGTGGGAACCAATCATCCCACCTATTGGCACGGTTTGCCCATACTTCATCAAGACTGGCAGAGGCTTCAAGGCATGCCACGAGCATGTGTGAACTTTGCACTTCAGCATACCTAGCCAAGCCTACTTTACTGGAGACCTAATGTCTCCCTGTCCCGACACCTAGCCATCTGTCAGGACAAACTGTTCACCTCTCCTCCCCACGTAACACCTTACAATGCCAGGTTCAATGCCGCTACCGTATGTTACAGTAAAAAAGTATATACATTTTAAAACATACTAGTTTCAATAACCTATATTTTTCTACAATTCTTTATTAAAATGTACTAAGTCTGTTGGGGTGAGAGTGAAAAAACCTTAACTGTTTCTACACTTACTAGTCCATCCCTGTTATTCTTTAAAAACCTAACTTGCACAGTTTTATTCTAACCAGACTTAAACATTTTCCTTACACACCACTAAACTGGTTTATACGTATGTTTACCCCCGCTTCAGCTTTACTATGGAACAATGAAACTGGTGCTGCAAAGGGCGTATAACTTAATACATAGTGGACAGACAGAGCCCCTGTAGATAGCACTCTGTTTCTGTATGAATTGGTGATTTATTTAAAATAACTTTATTAATTGACAATATCGTTAAATAATTACCTTAGCCTTGACAAAGCACTCGCGAAACGCGCGCGTCGGCAAGCACGTGACCACGTGCACGAGCAGAGCCTAAGTTCATGTACACTGACTCAGAGAGATTCAAAGAGTCAGCGTGTCTCAGCCCGTGCACAGTAATGGACTGCTGCAAGATCCTACGATCTTAGCAGTCACACATCAGTAAAGCACAGAGAATATCTGGCAGTAAATCACAGTATAAATGCAGGAAGCCTGAATGCTAATCCCCAAACACAGCATTTAGCTTAAAGGGGTATACACATTGAGCAAAACGGCAACCAATCCAGCAACTAACCTCTGGAGTGCCAGACCATTACCACATATGAAGAGCACTACACCAACTAGGGAAAGGTCTTCCATAATAGACCGATATTAATACCCTAAAAGGAGCAGTACTCAGCTGTTAATTAGGTATATGCATATACAGAATTTACAGCAGTGCCACTAACTTACCAGTATTGCAAAACTAATACTAGTGTCTATCCTAGCCCTGTTATTACACACTTGGGATGTACACGTGTTAAGTATCACACACTTGTATTTAAATACCACCACCCACAAATGCTGGTGTTAAAAACTCATAATAGGTGCACATAGACCTAGATCTGTATACACAAGTCTATAATGTACCATTAGCTGCAGCCCAAAAGCAGCTAAGTACAGGTCCAATCAACTAGTGCACCTACTAGTATTTCAATACTGGGGCACTACATCTGTGGTCCACACAGCCGCTACTTTCATTACAAGAACTCTAGCCCATTCTCTCCATATGAGGAACACTAGGGCCAGTGAAATACCCTAACACTGGGCATTAATACACCATTGTATACTCCTCTGGATACACCTATCCATAGAGTTAGCCACACTTGGCATCATTTAATCATTGTTTTAAACCCCAATATTTTAACGGTATTTTCAATTAATAAAGTTATTTTAAATAAATCACCAATTCATACAGAAACAGAGTGCTATCTACAGGGGCTCTGTCTGTCCACTATGTATTACACCACTAAACTCTCAGCTTTATCCTGTGCTGGAGTAACTCCCTGAACCCCTATACTGGATTCAGGGTACATGGGCATTACTTGGGCAGTGTCCCTTTATCCCAGTGACCCTATGTAGAGTGTGGGGATATACATTAACCCCTTATGCCCGGTGTAGTTTGTGGGTATTCATTAACCCCTAATACGGTGATATGGCCCTCTTATTCCTAGCAGAGCGCATATAGACAGTTTATACACATTCACAGGACTGCAGCCAGCTCTTCTTTTTCTACTGGCTTGTCTCTGATTGGCTGCTTGAGAAAGTTCTCACACTCTGGCTATAGTATTTTGTGAATGGAGCTTAAAATACTATAAGGATCGATGCACCAATCAGATTCGTGTCCTCAGTCAGAGCGCGGGCAGGCTTTTCAAAAGTGCTCTTGTGCGAATAGGAGAGCACCGGCTTCAGTTTTCAACCTAGGAAAGCTCGCCTGCCAAATTCTCAGTCCAGCTTTTTGCGACCAAGTTCTCAGAAATGAGCGTAGTGGTCGCGGTTGGTATTTCAAGACGATTTTAGTTTCAGGAGTTTGGTACAAAGTCCCGGTCAAGAAAAAACATGTCCTCCGTAGAGAAGGGTGTGGTGACGTGTGGAACTTCACGCCGATTTGGGTACCAGGAGATTCCAGGCTAATTCTCGGTCAGGGTAAAACTCTAATATAGGGTTCCTTGCACCTAGGAGAGGCTATGTTCCTACCACAGAACCACAGTAAGGGTGTCTTTTCGCCTGTATTTTGTGTTCCACTATGTATGCGAATACATTTTCAATTTACTTCACTACCTTGTTTTGTTCAATGAATGATCCTGGTAAAAAGGTGTCAATTGCCTGGTCTCTCCTTGGGGCAGGCTTTTCTAGCTTCAAAATGAAGCCAGTTGCTCTGCTATTTCGAACAGAGCAACTTTGAAAAGCCCGCCCTCCTGTAGCTTCATTGACTCAAGTCATAGGATGGCCTGGTTCTGTGACTGGGGCATCTCCTTACATACCTTCCGCTGAACTATCTTCAGCATAGACGTAGGAGGAGCGACCAGTGTGTGGGAAACTTCCCACCAGCCAATAGAAGCAGGAGCTTGTCTCTAGGCTGACGTCAGGGGAGGAGGTGTGCCAAGCAGGCTCAAAGTCGTGTGGGCCGGAAATATTGATTAGCCAGTGGGGAAAGTGTCTACGCTCGCCATCTTTCCCCAGCTAACCCAATGCAACCCGCTGGGAAGTCTCAACCAGGTCTGGCAGATACAAAAGGTCTCCCCACAGGGTGCCTTTTGTTCTCCGGACCTGGGTAATCGTCCATCCCCGCTCGCCAAACGGTTTTCTCACTTCTTGACATCCTCTCCGAACTACGGACTCTATACAGACAGGACGGCGTCTATGCTGATACCCTGGCTGACTATATAGAGCCTTATAACAATGTATAAAGCATACACTTTGGGGAACCTTATATTCATAAGGGAAATGGATTTGGGATATTAGGGTTCGACAAACAGGAGTCTGGGGGACACTGGGAAACCCCGGTGTAATTCACCCCGCGTACAGGCAAATCATGCCTGTTCACCGGGGAGAATTAAAGGACTACCGGTAAATTTGGCCCCCGAACTCCTCAAAAAGGAAAGTATGCGCAGTCCCAACAAAAGTCCCTCTGTATCCAGAAGTGATGGTATCCCTCTGCTGCTTCCCCTCTCCCGTGATCAACGGGAATAAACCAGAACATATACACAAAAAGGAAGCACAAGAAAGAGAAAACCATCAGTCAAAATGAATAAAAAACTTTATAGATTGACTCAAATTTCACATGATACAATAATGTGTTCTGTGATTTTGAATATGTGAAATTTGAGTCAATCTATTAAGTTTTTTATTCATTTTGACTGATGGTTTTCTCTTTTTTTGCGCATATATAGGCCCCCGAAATCCTGCCACCAAAATAATTGCATTTCTACCCAAATATGCCACCTAAAACTGACACAAGAAATCTCAATATAGGAGATAATAAACACTTGCTCTATACTGAGAGTGGTGCAACCCAAGGATAATAGTAGCCAGATGGAGACTATAAACAATGAACATAAGAACATTAGAACATAAAGAAAATCCCTTTGAATGGGTGCACTCCTTCCAATAATGATAAACATATTCGTTATATCTTAGTATATATTTCTGAAAGCGTCATATGTGTCCGTGTCTGTATGTGTCTCCCTGTGTCCCTCCCTGTGTCCCTAGCGGCAATCCCATTGGACCTTGGGCCAGGCCAATGAGATTGCTCCCTTGGCCCGCCCGCCCCCGCACACCTCTCATTGGCCTGAGGCGGAGTGACGGGCCAAAGGAGAGACGGAGACACACACACACCCACACCCCCATCCCTTCTGTCCCCCGTCCCCCCCATCACGTGCGCCGCCCTGCACCGGCTCCCAGACGGAGGGGAAGCGCGGCCCTCCTGCCCCTGCCGCCAACTGCAGGTTCCTCCCCCCTCGCTCTCAACCGGCTCCCGGAAACACGGAGGGTAAGCGCGGCACGGCCCTCCTACCCCAGCCGCCAACGCTCCCTTACCTCCCCGGCGCTCCCTTAACTCCCCGGCGCTCCCTTAACTCCCAGGCGCTCCCTTAACTCCCCGGCGCTCCCTTAACTCCCCGGCACTCCCTTAACTCCCCGGTGTTACCTTAACTCCCCACCCGCTGGGGGGGCCAAGCAGCCTCCTCGGATCTGTGTGTGTGTGTGGACATTTTACTCCTGCCAACAATTTGTGCCTCACTTTCATGCCCTACCCCTGCCCTTCACCCCCCCTACCCCTGCCCTTCACCCCCCCTACCCCTGCCCTTCACCCCTACCCCTGCCCTTCATCCCCCCCTACCCATGCCCTTCACCCCCCCTACCCTTGCCCTTCACCCCCCCCTACCCTTGCCCTTCACCCCCCCCTACCCTTGCCCTTCACCCCCCTACCCTTGCCCTTAACCCCCCCTACCCTTGCCCTTGACCCCCTCTACCCCTGCCCTTCACCCCCCCTGCCCTTCACCCCCCTACCCTTTACCCCCTCTACCCCTGCCCTTCACCCCCCTACCCTTCACCCCCCCTACCCCTGCCCTTCACCCCCCCATGCCCTTCACCCCCCCCTGCCCTTCACCCCCTGCCCTTCACCCCCCCTACCCCTGCCCTTCACCCCCCCTACCCCTGCCCTTCACCCCCCCTACCCCTGCCCTTCACCCCCCCTACCCCTGCCCTTCACCCCCCCTACCCCTGCCCTTCACCCCCCCTACCCCTGCCCTTCACCCCCCCTACCCCTGCCCTTCACCCCCCCTATCCCTGCCCTTCACCCCCCCTATCCCTGCCCTTCACCCCCCCTATCCCTGCCCTTCACCCCCCCTATCCCTGCCCTTCACCCCCCCTATCCCTGCCCTTCACCCCCCCTATCCCTGCCCTTCACCCCCCCTACCCCTGCCCTTCACCACCATAACCCCTGCCCTTCACCCCCCACCCCTACCCCTGCCCTTCACCCCCCACCCCTACCTCTGCCCTTCACCCCCCCTACCCCTGCCCTTCACCCCCCTACCCCTGCCCTTCACCCCCCACCCCTACCCCTGCCCTTCACCCCCCCCCCCACCCCTGCCCTTCACCCCCCCCCCACCCCTGCCCTTCACCCCCCCTACCCCTGCCCTTCACCCCCCCTACCCCTGCCCTTCACCCCTACCCCTGCCCTTCATCCCCCCCTACCCGTGCCCTTCACCCCCCCTACCCTTGCCCTTCACCCCCCCTACCCTTGCCCTTCACCCCCCCTACCCTTGCCCTTAACCCCCCCTACCCTTGCCCTTCACCCCCTCTACCCCTGCCCTTCACCCCCCCTGCCCTTCACCCCCTACCCTTTACCCCCCCTATCCCTGCCCTTCACCCCCTCTACCCCTGCCCTTCACCCCCCCTGCCCTTCACCCCCTACCCTTTACCCCCCCTATCCCTGCCCTTCACCCCCCCTATCCCTGCCCTTCACCCCCCCTATCCCTGCCCTTCACCCCCCCTATCCCTGCCCTTCACCCCCCCTACCCCTGCCCTTCACCACCATAACCCCTGCCCTTCACCCCCACCCCTACCCCTGCCCTTCACCCCCCACCCCTACCCCTGCCCTTCACCCCCCCTACCCCTGCCCTTCACCCCCCTACCCCTGCCCTTCACCCCCCACCCCTACCCCTGCCCTTCACCCCCCCCGCCTGCCCTTCACCCCCCCACCCCTGCCCTTCACCCCCCCTGCCCTTCACCCCCCCTACCCCTGCCCTTCACCCCCCCCCCGCCTGCCCTTCACCCCCCCGCCTGCCCTTCACCCCCCCCGCCTGCCCTTCACCTCCCCCCCGCCTGCCCTTCACCCCCCCCACGCCTGCCCTTCACACCCCCCCGCGTCTGCCCTTTGACTGACGCACGCACACACCCTGACTGACGCACGCACACACCCTGACTGACGCACGCACACAAACCCTGACTGGCGCACGCACACAAACCCTGCCTGACGCACGCACACACTGACTGACGCACGCACACACACACTGACTGACGCATGCACACTGACTGGCACACGCACACAACCCCTGACAGCCGCACGCACACAACCCTTGACAGCCACACGCACACACACCCTGACGCACGCACACACACACACACTGACTGACTGACTGACTGACACACACACACACACTGACTGACACACAGACACACACTGACTGACACACAGACACACACTGACTGACACACACACACACACACTGACTGACACACACACTGACTGACACACACACTGACTGACACACACACTGACTGACACACACACTGACTGACACACACACACTGACTGACGCGCGCGCGCACCCCCCCCCACACACACACAGTGACTGACGCACGCACACACACACACTGACTGACTGACGCACGCACGCACACACTGACTGACACGCACACACTGCCGCACACACACTGACTAAGGCGCGCACGCACACACTGACTGTGTGTGTGTGCGTCAGTCAGTCTGTGTGTGTTTGTGTTTCTGCGTCAGACTCAATGACGCGCGCGCGCGCACACACACACACACACACACACACACACACACAGTGACTGACTGACGCACACACAATGACTGACGCACACACACTGCATGAAGCTGTAAAGGGGGACAAACAGAGCTCTAAAGGAGGGAGGGAGGGAGGGGGGGGACTGGATTGATGTGAATGGGGGACAAACAGAGAGAGGGGGGAGGAGAGAGGAGAGAGAGAGGAGCAGGAACATTACATCCCGGGCAACGCCGGGTCTCTCAGCTAGTATACACTATAATTAACTCAGTGGCAGTATTAGCATAAATGGCCGTTGGTTATGGTAGATATTTTGAAAGAGGATAGAAATTGGACAATTTAGGGAGTGGGTATATAGGTGGACTGACAGGTCCCGACTACTCCTTAATTAGAGATTACAGGCCACAAAAATAAGACACTTTTCAAAAAAATACTGTCTACATTGTTTATATAAAACTTTTATTTCTTAACTTATTACACTCAAAAATGAATAAAAAAAATAAAAGAAGACCCAGAGCTATACTAAATGGTAATTTAATAATGTATATAATTGCCAGTGAAAGAGTAGACTGCAGTAAGACTAGTAGATAGTGGCTGAAAATAAACAAATTACTTTGTTAAGCGCAAGATACTTATGAACTTTAGGTTCAATTACAGGGTCAGAACCACTTAAAATAGTATAACCTGGTAGTCACTCTTGATAATGGACATTGGCCATTATGATTTTCAATTTGAAAGCATCACTATAGGGTTATTATCTTCGTTTTTGTGGGGAAAGTATATAACTTTCTCATTTCCTTTAATAGTGTTGGTAGGTAATGAAAGTTATGCTAAATAAATATCAGCATTTTGTTCTAGAAATCCACTGGTAGTTAAATTAATGTGAAATATAAGCACACACCATCCTTTATGGGATCCAAATCAACTACAACGCCTTTCAGTAGAAAAACACAGAAGCTAATACCCCCATCCAATGTAGCACTCATTATAGCAGCACTGTATTGCGCTTATTGACACTGTCCTTTAAAAATAGTTTGCAGTTGATCACAGCCTCACTGTTCATACAATGCAAAAGATTTGATTGAAAAAAATACATATACCATGTCCTGCAGGTACGCGTAGTGTGTCCTCCCTGTTTCCAATGTATGGTGAAATGCTTGAGGCAGCGTTCCCTACAGCTGTTTCACCGTAACCACGGCTTCTTCTGGGGATACGTAACCACGCTGGGAGACGTTGTTTTATAGCGTCCCCGTTGCTGTGGTGATAGCTGACGCTTCTCTTTTTGCTTTCAGAGTGAAAAAAACGGATTTCACAGACCGCACCATATACACACAGTGAGTACTTTAAAATAATAAAAAGATGCTCAAACATGTTCTGTGATCATGTGCTAAGCACAGAGAGGCTTCATTGATATTAAAGATAACATTCTATATAAGAACACAAGAACTCTGCATATGTGTGTCTCATATGTAGAAACAAAGACTTGAGGGAGGGTCCTTATTGTCAATCATGAATTAAACATCTAACAGTCTATTCTATAAATGGGGCAAACATGAATCCTTTTGGTGACAGTGTTTAAATTAAAGATCCTTTTTGAAGTAATTTTTTGTCCCAATCACCTGTACGTATGTTGGTAATAGGCGATCTATGCCCTGGAAAGAGAGCACCCCTGTATTGCCTGCATGTTATTCTCTCACATGTCTTGAGATTAATGTATAATTTGAGTTTTCGATGGATCCTATGTGTTCCAGCACCCTCCTTCACAGCTGTGTGCGGGTTTTGCCCACATATTTGAGGCCACATATAGATTACTCCGGCCGTTTTACAATTCAAGTTTTTTGAGTAAAATTTTTAGTATTGTTGTTCGTGAATTTTTCATTTGTCATCATGAATTGACAGGCCTTGCAAGAGCCACATTTGTAAGATTCTTTATTGTGATCAGTTAGCCAATTACTCATACTTTGTCCCTTCTTCTGAAAATGGCTATGAACTATTTTGTCTCCGATATTAGGGGCTCTTTTCCATACCATGGATGGTTTATTTTTTAAAGTGTCCACAAGGTCCTCATTTAAAAGGATATGCCAATGCTTTTGAAAACTGGTCCTCATTTCTCTCCATTTGGTATTGTATGTGATAACGTATCTGATGACTCTACCATCATCAGTTTTGTCATTTGTATTCGTTGCGAAGAAAGAGTCTCTGTTTGATATGCCCGTTTTAGTAAATTCTTACTGTAACCTCGTTTCACAAGACATCTCATAGTTCTAAGGCCAAGGGAACATGAAAACAGAAAAAAGCAGCGGTCACTTTATTTTCCACATGTATTATGGTGCTTATGTAGCTACCAGGGACCCCACAGGCTCCGTAGACCTGGATATCCTGGAGGTTTTCTTGTCACTGGGGATGTCCTGTCGATAGAGAGTCCCATCTGCATTGCCATGCTCACTGCCCTTCTTGTGCTGGATAGTAAAGTCAAATTCCTGCAGGGCAAGGCTCCAGCGCAGATGTTTTTTGTTCTCCCAAGACACCCTCTGTAACCAGCTGGGGATATTGTGATCAGTGATCACCGGAACCGAATGTTTCTTCTGGGTCAGGTCAGTCAGGTGTTTGGCCAGGGTGCTGTACTGGGGGACACACTTCCTATAGTTGCTAGCGGTGCCTATGAAAGCCATAACCTGCTTCTTTGTTCGGGGCACTGGCCATTCGAGAATTACCTCTACCTTAGTCGGCTATGGCTTGAGATGCCCCCTCCTTCTCTGTGCCCGAGGTAAAGTACCTCTGCATCCCAACTAGACACTTGGATGGTTTGAGTGTCAGCCCTGCTTCTCCTATTCTTTTCAGTGCCGCGGCTACATGCACTAAATGGGATTCCCAGGAATTGCTAAATACAGCTATGTTGTCAAGGTATGCCTTTGCGAAACCCTGCATCCCTTCCAGTAACCTATTGACCAGGCGTTGGAAGTTAGCCGGGGCATTCTTCTTCCCGAATGGCATAACTAGAAATTCATATAAGCCACTTGGAGTGATGAAAGCTGAATTCTCCTGTGACTCCTGGGTCACTGGGATTTGCCAGTACCCCCATGCATAATCCATGGTAGTCCGATACCATGCCACCGCGAGCCCATCTAGCAGCTCATACATGCGGGGCATGGGATAGGCATCTGACACCGATTGAGTCTTGAGCGGACTTGGGTGATCAGTGATATGGGTCCTGCCCGGCTTATCCGTGAACAGGTCCTGGTACTGGTCTAGCATAGCTCTTGCCTGCACCCGCTGGGGTGCCTCGAGCTGGGGACCTATCCCTACCTGCTCCACTGTGCCCCCTGCCTAGCTTCCCCTAGGAGGTCGGGCAGAGCTTGGCTCGCCGGGTCCCCCATCGGTGGGCTACAGAGCCATCACTGATGCCACACTCTGGAAGTACTCCTTAGGCATATTAATATAAGTCCTGTGTCTTCCTGTCTCTCCATCGAACTGTACAACATAGTTGCACTCGTTCATCCTGCAGATAACCGTATATGGACCAGCCAAAGCTGCCATGAGTTTTTTTTGCCAAGTGGGCTTCAGAACAAGCAGTTGCTGCCCACGGATGAACTGTCTATTACGGGCATTTTGATCATACCAAGTCTTCTGCTTGGTCTGAGCATCCCTTAGGTTAGCTTGTGCCAACCCCATGAGTCGGTCTAGCCGGTCTCTGAGAGTTACTACATACTGTAGCACAGAGCATCAGTAGTAGTAGTAGTCTCCCCTTCCCATCCCTCATAGAACAGGTCAAGCAGTCCACGAACCCTGTGACCGTATAGGAGCTCAAAGGGGGAGAACCCAGTGGACTCTAACGGTACCTCTTGGTATGCAAACATCAAATGCTGTAAATGAGTCTCCTTGTTCAGCTTCTACATAGGTTTGGAGCATCTGCTTCAGGGTACCATTGAACCGCTCACACAGTCCGTTTGTCTTGGGGGGGTGGGGGGGGAAGGGGGCGGGCAGGGGTTAACAGAGCGCCCTGTAGGCGAGGTCAGATCAGATTCCACATGTAATTTTTAGGATAAACCAAACTTGAGTGATTTTATTTTCCACAAAACAGCAACCAAAACATTGGGGCTACTGTCCTTTTAAGGCAAAACACAAAATCCTAAAATAAACACCTACTCCTTTCAGGAATCTAACTAAACCGTACTGTGGTCCTTTCTAACGACAGCTGGCCAGTCTTGTGTGATTGATTAGTGGTCCGGCATCTCCGATTTCTCCAGCTGCAAGATAACTCCTTTTGCCCTTCTCTGGTACAGGCTTCTCTGCTGGGGGAGGCTGTGGTTTCCTCACGGTTGCCAGGCAAAATCTTCTGGTGAACCAGCCTGGATCCATGCAGGCGGGTGTCACGGTAATTTTATGACAAGCTATAATTTACACCAAAAATACCTGGGTTGAACTGAACACGACTAGATATGATAAAATATAATTTATTCCTTGAAAAAGGTGAACACACGAGATATACAAATAACAGACAAAATATGCACTTAAAGTTGGAGTGACGAAATAATCAGGAAATCTTGATTAGCAGTTCATGCAGCAATCACGAAATGACATAAGACAATGAGGATATCCTGAGCATCATTTATATACCACCTCAGGCCTATCTCTTAACCCTGGGCACCTAGCTGGCTAGCAAAATTCCTTTGAAGTAGAATCTTTCTTATCTGTAAGTGTGAATTATGACACTTACAGACCACTCAGGTCCTTTGTTCCTCCGCCCTACTGTAAACAATCAGGGCGGTCAACCTTTGATCAGAGGGCTTATGCTAGACCATCTGTCTGTCCTCTTGACCTATTAACATAGCAGATGGGGTCTGCGTCCTCATACCAGATCCAAAATACTATTCACAACTTAATATCTTCACATATTAATATATGCGGTTCTGGTGGGCCCAGTGGGCTGATATTTGCCAGCTTTTCTTGCCGGAACTGTATCCCCATTGTGGCCAAATCTCAGCCCTCTGCGACCCCAAGAACCGGAGATACACAAATGCAGGTTAAAACACTTTTAAAATACAGGATTCTTCCCTTTAAAAATGAATCTCTGCTTTTAACTCTTTCCCCATTGAAATCAACGGGGTCCGTCGCCATAGGCTTTTTTTTTTTTAAATCTTTTTTCCTTTATTGGAGACACATATAAAGATTACAGACAGAGGTTACAATCAATATGATACATTTAGCATTGAGGGTAGCGGTACATGACTGTGAGGCGAGTCAGGGGTCTCAATAAATCGTTTTCTTGGTTATTTAGTATGAAAAGAGGGGGGGACTCAGGGCAGGGCGATAGATGGGGACGACAGAAGAGGGGGAAGATGGGGGGGGGTAGTGGGTTTGCACTCCTCGTTCCGCCTCTTCAGTTGGTTGGCTATTCGTTAGGACCTATTCGGGGGGTAGGGTTCCCGGGCTGATCCAGGGCTCCCATGTGTTATAGAATTGTGGCATTTTTTATTTTAGCATGGCCGTTAATTTTTCCATAGTCATTACTGTATTTATTCTATTCACTACAGTCCTCCTTGAGGGTGCTTTTAGTTGCTTCCAGGCCGCCACCACCGAGCATCTCGCCGCCGTAAGTATAGCGGAAGTCAGCCTGGCCGCGGGGGCTGGGAGATCCTCTATTGGTTTGCCCAGCACGTATGTCAGGGGGTCCAGGGGAACCTCCAGGCCCAGGGTTTCATCCAGGAGTCTTTGAATTCTAGTCCAGAACTGCTGGATCTCAGGACATGTCCACCAAATGTGGGCCATGTCGCCCTTTTGTCCACATCCTCTCCAGCACAGGTCAATTGCGCCGGGGAAGATCTGGCTCAATCTACTCGGGGTCAGGTACCACTGAAATAGTATTTTGTATATGTTTTCTTTTGTGACGAAGCAAATTTAAGTTTTAGGGGCTGTGTCCCAGATGTCCTCCCAGTCCTCAAGGTCTAGTGATATGCCGAGATCTACGCACCATTTTTGCATATAAGTATGGGTGGGTGGGGGGAGGGAGTTCTCTATTATGCTGTAGATTGCTGAGATTAGCCCTTTCTGATACTCTCTTACTTGACAGAGGGACTCAAATTTGGTCAGGGGGGGGAATTTTGAGGTCGGGGATAGAGCTCTAAGGAAATGCCTTATCTGTAGAAATGCGAATATGGGGAGATGGGGGGCTGATAATTTATTTTTGAGCTCCTGGAAGGACAGAGCTTCGTCATTCTCTAGCAGATCCGCAACCATGTTAATGTCTAGGTCCTGGAATAGACCGATCTGAGCTTGGGAGCACCCAGGAGGGAATTCAGGGTTCCCAAGTATGGGGGTGAGTTGGGAGGGGGATGAAGTTAGGCCGTATTTCCCTCTATTTTTGGACCATATAGACCACGTGCATTTCATCGCTCCGAGCTCAAGTTTCTGAGGAGGTTTTTCCCTGTGCTCTGGGGACCATAGTAGTACTGGGAGGGGAACAGGGGACGCGTGGCGAGACTCTATTTCTAGCCAGCAGGCCGAGCTCGGAGGGTTGTTCCAAACCACTGCCTGCCTGAGTTGGGCCGCGTGGTAGTATTTGTTCACGTCAGGCACCCCCAGTCCACCTCTTGTCTTTGCGGCCATGAGCACTGACCTCGGGACTCTAGGTTTGCGTTGTTTCCATATGAAACGCAGGATTTGCGTTTGTAAATTTCTTAATTCGGCTAGGGGGATTGGAACTGGGAGCGTTTGGAAGTAATACAATAGATGGGGAGGATATTCATTTTAGCGGAGACGATTCTGCCAAACCAGGAAATCTGGTATGTGTTCCAAGCTTCTAGGTCTCTCTTGATTTGGCTAAATAGAGGGGGGTAGTTAGTTTTGTACAGCAAGTTGTACATTCTAGTAATTTTTATCCCTAAGTATTTTATGTGGGTAGAGTTCCACTTATATTTGTAGTTTAATTGGAGAAGTCTCCATGTGGGCTCGGGGAGGGATATATTCAATGCTTCAGATTTGTCCGTGTTTATCTTATAATCTGAGACCTGACTAAATTGGTCTAGCAGTTTCTGCAGGTTAGGGAGGGAGATATGTGGGTCAGCTAAGGTCAGAATGACGTCGTCCGCGAAAAGGGATATTTTATAGTTTTTGTCGGCTATGTTTATGCCTGTGATATCTGGGTCAGCTCTGATTTGGGCTACTAGCGGTTCGATTGAGATTGCGAAAAGCAGTGGGGATAGGGGGCAACCCTGCCTGGTTCCGTTTCTTATGTGGATCGGGCTGGATTGTACTCCTGGTAGTTTTAAGTATGCAGTGGGGTTCTGGTATAATGCTCGGACACCTTCGAGGAACGGGCCTGAGAAACCGAATTTAATCATTGTTTGATCAAGGAAGGACCATTTGATCCGGTCAAAGGCCTTCTCGGCATCTAGACTAAGAATCATGGCCTGGAGTTTATTGAGATGCACGTGTTCGATGATATTGATAATTTTACGGGTTTTGTCAGAGGCCTGTCTTCCTGACACGAAACCCACTTGGTCTATATGAATTAGTCTGGGGAGAATAGGATTTAGCCTGTTTGCGAGGATCTTGCTAAAGAGTTTTAGGTCTGTGTTAAGCAGGGAGATTGGTCTGTAGTTACCGCATTGCAGCGGGTCCCTTCCTTCCTTATGAATAATAGCTAAGTTGGCAGCAGAAATTGTGCCCGGGATCGGGTCTCCCTCTAGGAAGGAGTTGAACATATCAAGTAGAAAGGGGGAAAGAGACAATCTAAATTTTTTATAATAAGCGTTTGAAAAGCCGTCAGGGCCAGACCATCTGTCGGTCCTCTTGACCTATTAACATAGCAGATGGGGTCTGCGTCCTCATACCAGATCCAAAATACTATTCACAGCTTAATATCTTCACATATTAATATAAGCGGTTCTGGTGGGCCCAGTGGGCTGATATTTGCCAGCTTTTCTTGCCGGAACGGTATCCCCATTGTGGCCAAATCTCAGCCATCTGCGACCCCCAGAACCGGAGATACACAAATGCAGGTTAAAACACTTTTAAAATACAGGATTCTTCCCTTTAAAAATGAATCTCTGCTTTTAACTCTTTCCCCATTGAAATTAACGGGGTCCGCCGCCATAGGCTTTTAATGGCGTGGCTCCGCCGTTGAAGTCAATGGGGTTCCCCGCCATAGACTTTCAATTGGGGGACGCCGCCATTGAAGTCTATGGAAAAACCCAAAATCTTTACATTTGCCCAGACTCTGTCTGGTTGACCGGAGAGGGCTGGGAATGGTCATGCATTCATGCCGGAACCTTGGCTACATGCCACACAAATCCCAGCCCTCTGGTCCTTCCAGAACCGGAGATATGGACTTACATTTTTACCATTTCGGACTTAGCCGTTTTCACGCCACGCGGCTTTTCCCTATTGGAATCAATGGCCGGCGCCGCCACAGACAATGCATGGGCGCACGCCGCCATTGGATTCAATGGGGCCTCCGCTCCGCCATTAAAGTCAATGGCGCGACACTCTTTCTCCGCTTGACTCTTTACGGGGGTCCCTCATCCCCGGACCCGGTGGGGGTTGTGTGTGGGGGTTCCTAGGGGCTAGGGGCAAAAAGAATTTTATTCCCAGGTGCCCTAGAACCTAAGATTCCCACGCCAATTGTCTTTGAACTTGACCCAAGTGATTAAGCTCTTTTCAAAGACGTATCCGCTTTTGCGGTCTGTGGTTTGGATGGCTGCCAACCTGTTCCTCGATGTCGGCGTCGAGGAATCCCCATTGAAGTCAATGGCCCCATTGACTTACAATGGGAAACCGCCACTCCTCCTCTCGGACGCCACCTGCTGGTCGTCACTGGAAAATAGGTCCAAAACCGCTACTTCTGCCATTGAAAAGCATGGAGCCTCAATGGCGACCTATGGAAGGCTGCAAACTGGAGCCTGAAAAGGCGGGAACATGGAACAAAGAGCTATAAACACTAAGTTAACCTTAACCCTTTACCTCCCGCATCAATCCCAGGGTATGTGTTGGTGCAGACACTGGAACAGAAACAATACATTTTTACAGGGGAATATACATGAGGATGCTGAAGCAAGGTAAAAACACATTACAGGACCACAGTCCAGTTAACACCTTGCTTCCCAAGTGAGAGCAGGGGTGTCCAAATGGGGTGTAACCCCTTTAATCCCGGGCCAAACCCCCTTTCCCATTACAGCGGGCGCTCTGTGATCTGTGATCCTCTCACAGACTCCAAACAGGTACAGTGACAGGTTCTCATTTCCTGCTTTTTATACCTGTTCAATCAGGAGTTTAATTACCTCCACCTCTCAGTTCAGGTAGGAAACCCGACACCAATGCAGTTTCCAGCCTGTAAAAGAGTTTAACCCCTGGACTCCCTTACAGGGTGGTAAGGGGTCGTGCGGAGTGTTGGCACCCCACACGCCTTCCAGAGACAATGGAGCAATTCAGACATGAATTGGATCCCCTGATCGGTTAGAATCTCGATAGGGAAACCTACCCTAGAGAAAATTCTTAGAGCTACTGCCACCTTCTTTGCTTCAATCGAGGACAGTGCCACAGCCTCAGGTTATCGGGTCGCAAAATCGATCACCGTGAGGATGTAGTGCTTCCCCGTCCAGCTAGGGACCAGAAGGTGTCTATTGGCTCGACCCTAAAAACCACAAGATCCAGATACAACTCAAGCCACTTAACCTAATAAAACTCATTTCCCAACCCACAAGGAGACACCTGAAATCTCACAACCATTCCTTGCTAGACTTGATTCTCTCATCAAATCCCAGCAGAATTCAATCCTCTGGCATCCTTCCAGACATTTTCAGTGACCATGCAATGGTGTACTGTGTAAGGAAAACTAAACCACCCCAATCAAGCCCTAAAGTTCTCCTCACTAGAACATTTAGAAACTTTAACCCACAGCAGTTTCTGACTGACCTTACCAACTGGCCTTGATACAGAATCGACTTAATTCCTGACCCTGATTCTGCGCTCGACTATTTCCAATCAGAGTTCTTAAAACTCTGTGATACCCATGCTAAGCTACGCAGAATAAGAGTACGGGGGGCGACCTTCCGTGGGCTACAACTGACCTTATAGCACTCTACCATTTATGGGATGCCTTGTGGAAAAGCTACAAACTAACTGGCACTACCAAGGATCTTAATTACTACAGATGCCTGCGGAACATGTTCACAAGGCAAACAAGACATGCAAAAGCACAATATTACTCTGACAATCTTCACGAGAATACATCAAATCCAGCTAACTTCTGGAAGGTTATCAACAATGTATTCCAGCCTTCTAGCCATCATCAACCAAGTTATATCACTAAGGAGGATATTACTCTGACAACCCCCACTGACATTGCAAATGCATTCAATGATTACTTTGTGGGGTGTGCTACTAACTTATTAGCGAAACGCAACCCAAACCACAAACATGAACCTCATTCTGTGAGTACACCTATAGCCCCACCCTCTCCCAACACTACTCACAATTTTCAATTTGTCCCAGTGTCCGAAGGAGATTACACAAGCTTTCCTCAAATTAAACTAAGCAGCCAATGTGGACCTGACTTAATGCAATCTAAGTTCCTAAAACTTGCTGCCCCAGCCATTGCCAAACCAATTGCTTCCATAGTCAACTCTATTCTGTCTACAGGCCATATCCATAGACCTGGAAAACTGCCAGAGTTGTCCCAATCTTCAAAAGTGGGGACAAAAACAGTGTCTCAAACTACAGGCCAATCTTCTCCCAATACTATCCAAAGTCATGGAAAAATGTGTTCCCTCCCAATTAAGCGATTACTATACCAAGACAAATTTCCATAGCCAATTCCAATCTGGCTTTCGCCCCAAACACTCCACCATAACTACCCTGCTAAAAGTTTCCAATGAAATCCAGTGTGGAATGGAACTGGGACAAATCAATATTCCTAGATTTTGCAAAGGCTTTTGATACTGTTGATCATGTTATCTTGCTTAACAAACTCCAGTGCTCTGGAATAGGGAAGCATGCTTTAAACTGGTTTCATTCCTACCTATCAGGTAGATCCCAGCATGTGGCCATCTCAGGCTCTAACTCCAACCCCTTGGATATCACTTGTGGTGTCCCGCAAGGCTCTGTTCTGGGGCCCCTACTCTTCTCATTGTTCATCAATGATCTTCCTACAGCTTGTAAGGGAGCTTCAATACACATGTATGCAGATGACACAATGCTATATGCACACAGCACTAGCCTCTCCAACCTTGAACACATACTTCAGTCTGACTTTTTGAGACTCGAAAACTGGATTTCACAAAACAAACTGTTTTTAAACACTGACAAGACTGTAACAATGGTATTTGGGACCAATGCAAAAATTTTAAAGCTTCAAATGACTGGGCTCCAGATCAGAACCAACACAAAAACCACCCTAACTCCTGTTACTAGTTTTAAATACTTGGGCATATGGTTTGACTCCCATTTAACATTCGGGATGTACATTGATACCCTGACATCCAAAACCTATGCCAAACTACTGTAGGTGTACTTTACAGGAACAAAGCCTCCCTAAGTCTGCTGGTCAGAAAGCGTATCGCACAGCAGATGCAAATGCCATTATCAACTATGGAGACCTAGTATACTGCTTGGCACCCCAAACCCACCTTAGCAAACTTGACACCCTCTACAATTCAATATGCCGTTTTGTTCTCCAATGCAACTACAACACACATAGAACAAAGAAAGGAGTTCAGAGAAGGCAGGACGTCAAAGAAATAGTTCACATTTATTATACATTTAGCAAATTAAAAACTTACAGTGAAGTTCAGCCACTTTATCAATCCTATTCCCCTCACACTGCCGACATCAACACCACGAAATCTGCAGAGTCCCTCCTGCTCCAACTATCCCGGATCACCACACGGTTGTCAAATCGGAAGTGAACCAGAAGCTGTCTGCCAGGAAGAGCTGTTCCTCTCGTGAGCTGCATGCCTAGCTATAGCAGCGCTCACCGTTGTTTGTCTTAGTGGAGGTTCAATTGCCAAACTTATCCCATAAACACACAAAATGTATAATGTGGCTAGTGGGGACTGTGGTAGCCCGCTACGCGTTTCGCTCTATTTTGCGCTTCTACAACACACATCACTGCGAAATGCTCAAAGAACTAGATTGGTTATCACTTGATCTTTTTGACTAGACTAGACTTGACCACTTGACTAGATTTTAGTCTAGGTGCAAAGTTTATCTTTCCTGTTTTGCCTTCAAATACTTTCTGGGCAAGCTACCCACCTATCTGAACAAGCTCCTCACCCCTACCACATGCAGCACTTATCATCTGAGATCTGACTCCAAAAGACTGTTCATGGTCCCAAGGTTCAGCAAAGTATCCGGCCGCTCCACCTTCTCTTATCGTGCACCCCAAAACTGGAACAATCTACCAGAGACTCTCACAGCCACCACCAGTCTAAGTTCTTTCAAAACTAAAGCTGTCTCACATTTTTATCTGGTCTGTAACTGTTACATACGCCTATAATATATATGATCTCTAACTGTGCATGCTATGTCTTGTATATAATGTATACCCTGTTCACTTGTGTAACTATGTATTTGTAATCATGTATTATTTGTCATCTTAACTCTGTGTCCAGGACACACTTGAAAACGAGAGGTAACTCTCCATGTATTTCTTCCTGGTATAACATTTTATAAATAAATCTGGAGACCCAGGAGTTTGCTCCGAGGTCCCCATTCTGGAATGGTGACCTGCATCCCTTGTCCAGGGAGCTGATCCGCTGGGCTAACAATTTCAGGTCACACCAGAGTAAGTGTAGCACCGGAGTCGATCGGGCCGGCTGCCTGGAAAGCTCCGATGGTCGCAAATGCTTCCTCCGGACATCATTTGCTTACAGTCCGATGGCTGGCACTGGGTGCCCGTCTGTCTCTACTGCTATGCCGCCTGTAGAAGGTGTAGGGACCGCCGCCTTTGTACGCTGCTTGATCTGTTGGACGGCTGCTTGCTGCTCCTCTGTTGGTGCCAGTCCCACCCACCCACAGAGGTGACTGGTTTTTCAGCTGGAGTGCGTTTCCCCAATTGGGGGTAGCTGGAACACCGCATGTCGGGGCAGTCAGGCTTCAGGTGCCCAGTCTGGTTGCAGTGGTAACACCGCGATCATGCGTAAATTCTGCTGGCTTGGGTGCCTTCTCCTCAGGGAGGCTTGGTCCTCCAATTTGGGACAGCATTGGAAGTCGCTGCTGGCTTACCTGCCCGATTGGCAGGAGCCGCAGTAGGTGGTGCCACCCGTGTCCGATGCTGAGGTCGGGTGGTCACAAAATCATCTGCCAGGGTGGCTGCTTCCTTCGCAGTTGGCTGGCTTGCGGTCAATGACCCACTCATGGACTTCTGGCAGACAGCTTTGGTAGAACTGCTCACGAAAGATCAGGTCGAGCAGTTTCTCGTAGGTACGGGCATTGTACCCCACACTCTACCCACTGAGTTCCCCGGTGGATGATCCGGGCCATATAGTCTGCGTGAGAGTCCCGAGCAGTCTTGTTCTCTGACCGGAACCGCTCCCAATAGGTCTCGAGAGTAATGCAGTACCGTCTCAGCAGAACCGTTTTCACATACTCATAATCCTCACTTGCGTCTGATTTGTATTGCCTGGTATGTGTCCTGTGCCCGGCCGGTCAGCTGTGGGGACAGGAACTAGACCTATTCGACTGGTGGGAGAGAGTACCGCCAGCATTGCTTCTCAATGCTCCTCAGGTACCCATCAAGGCTTGTCACACCGTCTATAAACTTTCCAAAACTCTGGTAGTTATCTGGGGTGGACGGTACTGAGAGTAGTACTGAGGTACGCTGGGCATGATGGATGCCGGAGGGGGGTTTGATAGCTTGCATCCACTGTATTCACGGTACCCCCTGGAGCTGTCCAAATGGCTCTGTTCCTCGACTCTCCGCAAAGGCAACAGCTCCAAAGGGTTAGCACTGGCAAGGGCATCTTCATGTTCTTCCAGTAAGACTTCGAGCTCAGCTTTTCTGCGGCCCTCCGTTGACATACCGAAGGTAACACACCGGGCAGCTATTGCTGCACGATCATAGGACCGATACTGTCCTGAACGTTGCGACATCTTCGCCTTGTGGCACTAAACTGAGTGACACGAAAAAGTGTGATTCCTGATTTTGTATAACGTGTTTTCCAACACTACTTGTTTTGAGATCTTGCAATCCACAAGCTCACTTTGCCCTATAATTCCCTGCAGGAAGTTATAGTTCAAAACCCTATGATCCCACCGCTACCACCAGAAAAAAGCTTGTCACAGTAGACCAGGTCTTTTAACACATTTATATTTACGGGACCATTCAATAGGCAAACAAGTCAATGAAATGGGGTTTATTTGGATAAGACCTCGGAACTGATTTCGGCACAAAATCCTGTCCACGACCGTTCGGTTTGTAGAACTTGGCAGCAAAAGACGGGACTTAGTCTCTGCGAGGCAGGCTTTTCTAGCTTTAAAAGCAATGAAGCCGGTTGCTCTGCTATTTCGAACAGAGTGCAACTTTGAAAAGCCCGCCCTAGCTTCATCGACTCAAGCCACAGAATCGTCTGGTTCTCTGACTGGGGCATCGCCTTGCATACCTTCCGCTGAAGCAATAGAAATGGGCTCGTATCTAGGCTTACGTCAGAGGAGGAGGCGGGCCAAGCCGGTACGAAAAGCCGGGTGGGCGGGAAATATGGATTAGCCAATGGGGAAAGTGCCTACGTTCACCATCTTTCTCCAGCTAACCCAATGCCACCCACAGGGCAGGCTCCACCGGGTCTGGCAGATAGAAAAGGTGTCCCAACAGGGTGCCCTTTGTTTTCCGGACCTGGGCAATCGCCTATGCCCACTCGCCAAACGTTTTTCTCACCTCTGGACATCCTCTCCTCTTTGAACTACGGACTCTATACAGACATGCCGGTGTCTATGCTGATGCCCTGGCTGACTGTATAGAGCCTTATAATAAAAGTATTAAACATTATAACATATACTTTACTAAAGCATACACTTTGGGGAAAGTTATATTCATAAGGGAAATGGATTTGGGATATTTGAGCTCGAAAAGCAGGAGTCGGGGGGGGGGGGGGGACACTGGGAAGCCCCGGTGTAATTCACCCTGCGTTCCGGCAAATCATGCCTGTTCGCCAGGGAGAATTATAGGATTAACGGTAACTTTGGCCCCCGAACTCCTGCAACCAAAAAAAATTGCATTTCTGCCCAAATATCCTCCTAAAACTGACTGTCACGGGAGACAAGCCAATTACACCTTTATACCAGGGTAATTCATTGAGCAAAACAATGTAGTGAAATAAATAGTAAATTTATTCGCATAAATTCGCATACACACAGTGGAACACAAAATACAGATGAAAAGACACACTTACTGGGAGTGTGGAGTCGAAAACTAGACTCTCTTAAGTATAGGAAACGCTTAATAACCTGACCAGGTCATAGCTCGGAATGTCTTGGTACCCAAATCGGTGTGAAGTTCCACACGCCACCACTCCCTTCCTTCTCTCCGGAGGACTTTTTTGTTGACCGTGACATAGTACCAAACTTCTTGGAACTAAAATCGTCTTGAAATCCCGGCCGCTACGTTTGTTTCTGAGAACTTGGTTGCAAAAAGCTGGAGACACGAATCTGATTGGTGCATCAATCCTTATAGTATTTGGAGCTCCATTCACAAAATACTGCAGCCAATCAGAGCGTGGAAACTTTCTCAATCAGCCAATCAGAGACAAGCCGGTAGAAAAAGCCGGGTTAGCAGGAAATCTGAATGAACCAAGGGACATGCACAAGTTGGCACCTTCATTCCTGGTTCTCTCAATGCCACACATGGTGACAGGCTCCTCCAAGTTTGGCTGAACAATTGGCAATAATGTGAGAAGAAAAGTGACCCAAGTATAGCACTCGAGCTCACCCTCTGGTGGTGAATGTAGTATTTAAAATAATCCTTTATTATGTAACAATAATTAAAATAATGGGTATTAAAAGATTGATCTGAAGGTAAGTTGGATCTAGAGACTGATAACCGTTTGGCTCAGGATCCTGTAAATCAAAGTGTATCAATAGACCATTGCTAGATTACACTAAATGACAGTCCTTGTGAAGGATCTGTCAACCGATAGGACACCCAGGGAATTCTCTAGCTCAGGGTTTCCCAAACTTTTTTTTCCGTGACCCGGTTATTTTTGAACTTCTCCTTCGTGACCCACTAAAATTTTTATCGCCTATACTGGCCTGTAGGGCCTGCACAGACACACACACAGCCACTGATACACACACACGCAGCCACTGATACACACACATGCAGCCACTGATACACACGCAGCCACTTATACACACGCAGCCACTTATACACACGCAGCCACTGACACACGCAGCCACTGACACACGCAGCCACTGACACGCAGCCACTGACACACGCAGCCACTGACACACGCAGCCACTGACACACGCAGCCACTGACACACGCAGCCACTGACACACACACAGCCACTGATCAACACACACACGCAGCCACACTGAGACACTGCTACACACACACACACACTGATACACACACACACAGACACTGCTACACACAGACACTGCTACACACACACAGACACTGCTACACACACACACAGACACTGATACACACACACTGATACACACAGACACTGATACACAGACACACACAAACACACACACTGATATATACACACACACACACTCTGATACACACACACAGACACTGATACAGATACACACACACACAGCCCCTGATACACACACACACACACAATCGCTCTCCCCTATACGCACACAGACACAAACAGTGAATTACAGGCAATGACGGATGTGAGTGACTGGAGGGGGGGGTGCAGGGACTGGGTGGGTGGGAGGGGGGGTCCTGGGTGGGTGGGAGGGGGGGGACTGGGTGGGAGGGGGGACTGGGACTTTGGACTGGGACTGGGTGGGAGGGGGGACTGGGACGGTGGGAGGGGGGACTGGGACAGTGGGAGGGGGGACTGGGACTGGGTGGGTGGGAGGGGGGACTGGGACTGGGTGGCTGGGAGGGGGGACTGGAACTGGGTGGGAGGGGGGACTGGGACTGGGTGGGAGGGGGGACTGGGTGGGACTGGGTGGGGGGGACTGGGTGGGTGGGAGGGGGGACTGGGTGGGAGGGGGGACTGGGTGGGGGGGATGGGGGAGGGGGGACTGGGTGGGGGGGATGGGGGACTGGGACGGGGGACTGGGAGGGGGGACTGGGACACTTGGGTGGGAGGCAGTGACTGGGTGGGTGTGTGGGAGACGGTGGGTGAGTGACTGGGTGGGTGGGAGACGGTGGGTGGGTGACAGTGACTGGGTGGGTGACAGTGACTTTGACAGTGACTGGGTGGGTGACAGTGACCTTGACAGTGACTGGGTGGGTGACAGTGACAGTGACTGGGTGGGTGACAGTGACTTTGACAGTGACTGGGTGGGTGGGTGACATTGACTGGGTGGGTGGGTGACAGTGACTGGGTGGGTGACAGTGACTGGGTGGGTGACAGTGACTGGGTGGGTGACAGTGACTGGGTGGGTGACAGTGACTGGGTGGGTGGGTGACAGTGACTGGGTGGGTGGGTGACAGTGACTGGGTGGGTGACAGTGACTGGGTGGGTGACAGTGACTGGGTGGGTGACAGTGACTGGGTGGGTGACAGTGACTGGGTGGGTGACAGTGACTGGGTGGGTGACAGTGACTGGGTGGGTGACAGTGACTGGGTGGGTGGGTGACAGTGACTGGGTGGGTGACAGTGACTGGGTGGGTGACAGTGACTGGGTGGGTGGGTGACAGTGACTGGGTGGGTGGGTGACAGTGACTGGGTGGATGGGTGACAGTGACTGGGTGGGTGGGTGACAGTGACTGGGTGGGTGGGGTGACTTACCTTGCTGCCGGACGCTTTCCCCTGCTGCCCTCGATATCCCCTGCTGCCCGGGACGGGAGGTGGGCTTGGGGGCACGGGAGGTGGGCTCGAGAGGGGGTGGCCTGGGAGGTGAGCTCGGGAGGGGGTGCCACGGGAGGTGAGCTCGGGAGGGGGTGGCACGGGAGGTGGGCTCGGGAGGGGGTGCCCCGGGAGGTGGGCTCGGGAAGGGGTGCCCCAGGAGGTGGGCTCGGGAGGGGGTGCCATGGGAGGTGAGCTCTGGAAGCGGGTCGCGGGAGGAAGCAGGCCGCAGAGGAGCTGGTACTTCCTCCTCCGTCCCACGTTGGGAGTGTATCAAATAGTAAATCAATCAGCAGTCGTACTGATACACTACTACAGTGTAGGTCAGTTGATTAGATTTACGGTTACTGGTATGGTTAATGTGGTATCCAGTTTATAGTATATTTAGTATACCACAATTCAACCAGTATAAGTATTTAATTGATCTGGGCTAATCTGAATCCTCCATTGAGAAAGGTAGAGGTATAGGATTTTCACACCATTTGATAACTGATATGACCTCATATAAACCTTGCACTAAAAACGTGTGAGTGCAATGGTGTTTCCAGGCAGTTCTGCAAATGCTGAGATATCTGATATAAGTTTTATCACATCCGTATAATAGCTGATATGACCTCATATGACCTTGCACTGAGGAAGTGTGCAGCAGTGTTACCAGGCAGATCTTTGTAATACTGTAATACTTTGCCAGTGTCTTAACTGTATATCAGTATGTTTACACCGTAGGTATAGGTATGTGCAATCTCTTTTAGGACAGATAGTGATACTCGCTATGTGTTCACAGCGTTAATATCAGCCCCCTATGGATCTAGGGCTTAGTATCACATACAAGGAATGTCCTATAGAAACCTTTTGGTTAACAATTGGCAAACCTGGACGACTGCCATTGATCTCCGGACTTGGGTACTCAGCCTTTTCCTGCTGCCCATTTGCCTTTCACACCTCCTGGCTGCTTTGAACTCCGATGTCCACTAGACTTACTGGCACCAACTTGGTAGCCCTGGCAGTCTATGGGACACTGGTTCCGAAAGCCCCACTACCTTACAGTACACAACAGTACATAACAGTACATTATAATGTATTATTAAAATATACTTTAATACATCCCTAAGTCACTGGGTATGGGGAATTGAAATAAAAGTAAACCTTTCTATTCTATCAGCCTTTATTCCCCACACACTATCTTTTAGACATAGATGGGACTCTGAGAGTCCCCCCACAACCTTATCTACGGTTGGGGATACCCATGAAGCCAATACTTGTTGTGGGCTACCTGGCACTAACTTGGGTACCCCTATATTACCTTGGGTTCCCCTCAGCTACAGGGACACTTTTCATCCCTGTGCCTAATTTACCTTTCTGGCTTATGCTGAAGCAGGGAATCCTAGCGGTGAATTGTGCAAGTGTTTTCAAGGTGAGATATTGCCGGGACAATGTGCCTACTCTGTTCTTGTCTGTATATCCTGCCACGCTCAGTAGCACTGCTTTTTGACACTAATATATATATGCTGTATGTATGATGTGAGGGTGGGTTTTGGGGTTCTGGAGCTTGATGGGTTACGCAGCTGTTGCTTGGAGGTGTGGCCCTCCTCCCCATGGTTTAAAGCTCGCCCCGCCCACTTTCCAATTAGCAGTTTTTGTCATGATCCTGTGTATCACAGACCCAGTATGGTCTTTCTCCCTCCAGCAGAAAAGAGAGATGCATGAAAATTATGCCAGGTAGTGTTAGAACCTGCATTGGGCATGCCGGGAAGTGGCTGCAGGCTTATAGCCTTTTGGCCAAGGGGTTTAACTAAATGACCCTTTCTTTCATGAGCAGATAAGCACTGAGGTATTGCACTATATGTTGTCATTTTGTATGATGCACTAAATGACTTGCCTAGGCGCCACAGCTGTCTAATAAATTATAAAGTATAATTCAGTGAATAAAATAATGTTACCCGACAGGGTACTTCTCAAACCTTCCAGGGAAATATGCTCGGATTTCCCACAAGTACAGTCGTGATTGGTTGTGGAAAGTGAGCGACCCAGTCAGGAAAAACATATGTGAATAAAAAACATATATAATAGACAAATTAATGTGCAGTATTGTGATTCATTATTAAATAAATGTGCATAGATCTTGGCTCTAGGGGAGAACCTACAACACTGTGAAGGGTAAGTTAGCTTATTTCAGATACTTATTAGACGATGAAATGATTTGTGAGGTTTTCTTTGTGTAGGACTTTTTCTCCCCTCTTGAACTTCTCTTCTGAGGGTTACTCCAGGAAAGGTGTAGCTCAATTTCCCATGGTATGCATGTAAAAGAGGAGCAGAAAAAACGGCCAATAGTATAGGTTGCAGAGAACTAAGTTTTATATGCAATAAAATCGTAGGACATGTACTCACATTCAGTACACTGATATCATGCACATAAAGGTTTCTTTTGCGCTATGTGCGCCCGCTGTGATGTCTCCCTGTCCTCCTCTGTTCTTAGTGCTGCCGTCGCCAATGGCGTCTGACGTCACTTCCGGATGGTATCTGGTCGCATCCGTTGGTAGGGGACTGTGAGGCGCCGAACGGGGAATCACTGGGGAGTGCAGATGTCTAGAGTCTTTTGGTCTTCGCTTACAGTCAGCTGCAGCTTTGACTGAGTAAGCTCTGGATCAGGCTCTACGCGTTTCGCTGCGTCATACAGCTTCGTCAGGAGCGTCATACAGTGTTGCGTGGGCTTGGTGTATTTAAATGATTAAAGTCTAATTGGTAAATTGGTCCTAATCTCTTTCAGATAATTCAAAGCATAATTTTAAACCACAAGTTTGCCTTTACATAGGCACATGACTATGTGGTTAAAAAAACCTACACTCATTACATTACTAATAGATAAAATACATATAACGTTTTATTTAAGACAATCTTTATTTGAACATATTTTAAAACTACATAAAAGTATAAGAATATTTAAATAAAAAATATTTATATTTGAGAAAATGAATTAATTATATAAAAAGCAGTAAATATGATGATTCATTCTGCCGAGTTAACTATAATTGGAGGAGATTTAAGAGAACAGATACTATCATCCTATTATCTAACACTAATTATTGTGCACAATAGGTCATGAAAAATGCCTAGGTTAGGAGAGAAGAGAGATAAGCATCAAATGTTAGTATAACAATAATATTTGCATTAAGTATTGTATAGGGAATTGTTAGTTAAATATATATTACACTATGTTGTATTTTAATTAGAGGTAGACTTAAGGGTAAAGGGTCAGTACATTACAGACTGGAGAAGGTAATTAAAACGTAGTAAAATACATTAAAATATACACTGACGGCGAGATTCTAATTACTGTTAAAAAGGGTGCAGTAAAATTTATATATTAAAAATTATTGATTGAATAAAAGTTAGGGAATATCTATCGAATTAAATAATGCCAATCTTATTTTTGAGTTTATAAAATTTAAAAATCATTAAAAGTTTTTTTTATAAAGTATTTTTTATAAAATAAATCTTATGTAAGCAACAATAAAAGGAAATGTTTGTAATTAGGAGGCCCAGAGTTTTTCAATTTCAATCATGTAAAAAGGGTAGCACTTCAAAGTCTGAATTCAAGCCATGTGGTATTAGTGTATCTAGCTTATGAATCCAGTACATTTCCCTTTTGCTTAAGTCTACCTCTCGTGAGCGGCCTCTCCAATGTTGTTTCACATTCTCGATAGCCATAAATTTCAGACTATCCGGATTTGACTGATGGTATTTAGCGTAGTGCTTTGAAACGCTGTGAGTTAAAATCCCTCTTCTAATATTACTAAGATGTTCCAGAATGCGAATGCGGATGGGCCTTGACGTCTTCCCCACATATTGAAGCCCACACGGGCACTGGAGCATATAAATTACAAAATTAGTAGTACAATTCATATATTGCTTGATTTTAAAAGACTCGTTATTCCTTTGGCTTTTAAAACTAGTTTTGTCTTTTAGTTTATGTTGGCAAGCCTTGCAAGAAGAGCAGCCATAAAAACCAGTCAAATCTTTAAGCCACCCTTGAGTCAAATCTCTTGTGTTTCTTAAGGCGCTGGGTGCAATTAAATTTTTTATATTTTGTGCCCTCTTAAAAATTATTTTTGGATTGTCCGGTAAGATTTCCCTTAAAATATTGTCTGATTTTAAAACATGCCAGTGTTTACGTACGATCTTTTCTATAGTCTTAGCATCTTTGTTAAAAGTAGTCATAAACGCAGTATCGTATGGGTTAATTGAAGTGGGGGATATAAAATTTGTTTTTTTGTTAGATGTTAGAGTATCATTTCTATCTAAGTTTTTTGCCTTCATAAATGCATTATCTAAAGTGTCTTGGCTATAGTTTTTCTCTATAAATCTTTTTTCCAAAACTTTGCATTGATCATTGAACACATTATCTTCGGTACAATTTCTGCGGAGCCTCCTATACTGGCTATAGGGGACCCCGTCCATCCACTGATGGTGATGACAACTTGATCTTAAGATGAAATTGTTGCAGTCAACGTTTTTAAAATGTGTCTTGGTTTTTAGAATGCCTTCCTCTATATAAATATTTAAATCTAGATATTCGACTGAAGTCTCGCTTATAGTATATGTGAATTTTAAATTACAATCATTTTTATTCAAATCCAAAATAAATTGCTCCAAGTCTGATTTCTTTCCCTGCCAAATAAGGATAATGTCATCAATGTAGCGCCGCCATAGGACCAAGTTACCCCCCAGCTCGCCTCCGGGCCAGATGGTGCGGTCCTCCCAGAACCCCATGAAGAGGTTCGCGTAGCTGGGGGCAAACTTCGTTCCCATGGCGGTGCCACATTTCTGAACATAAAATATATTGTCAAATACAAAATAATTCTTTTGCAAGATGAACAAAATACTGTCCAAAAGAAACTGTATCTGCAATTCATGTAAATCTGGATCCTTCCTAAGAAAATGCTCCACCGCTTGTAGGCCTAGTTGGTGTATAATAGATGTATATAATGAGGCAACATCAATGGTAGCTAATAAATAGTCTTCCTTCCATACAAGTTTGTTTAAGGTATTTATAATGTCTGTTGTATCTTTTAAATACGATGGCATATCTTTAACGTAGCCCTGGAGGAAATTATCAATATAAGCTGATAGGTTTGACGTCAATGAATTAATGCCTGATATAATCGGCCTCCCAGGCGGATTTTGGAGACATTTGTGGATTTTTGGCAGAATATAAAAGATCGGAATCTGAGGTGACTTATTGTTTAGAAATTTATATTCAGATTCAGTAAGGATACCTTTATCTCTGCCTCCTTCTAACAGCACAATCAGATCTTTATAAAAATCTATACTTGGATTTTTCTTTAAGGTACTGTAAGTATTTTCATCACCTAAAAGGCGGTGTACTTCCTTCAAATATTCCTCTTTGTCCATTATAACTGTTCCACCACCTTTATCAGCCTGTTTGATTACTATGTTTTCATTTTTGGTTATCTCTTCCAAGGCTTTTCTTTCCTCTATTGTTAAGTTATTTCTGGTCGACGATTTTGTATTCTTAGAAAGTGTCTCAAAATCCTTGACAATTAAATCATAGAATACTTCAAGATGTTTCCCTTTATAATAGGTCGGATAAAATGAGGACTTCTGTTTTAATGAAGTATGTTTAAATTTACTCTCCTCAACGTTGATATTGGCTTTCTCCACATGTAATCTAGATTCTGTGTTTTTACTTTGGAAGAATCTTTTCACTGTCAATTTTCTAAGATAGCGATTTGCATCCAAAAATAGGCCAAAATTATTGGGCCCAATTGACGGTGCAAAAGACAGTCCCTTTGAAATCAATTTTTGTTGTGGTATAGTTAGTTCTACTTTGCTTAAATTGAAAATACTCCTTGTGTCAATCTCCTCTTTTTTGTTCAGTCTTTCCCTTTTCCTTCTTTTTCCTCGTTTCCCTCTCTGATGTTGTCTCTTTTTAGATATTGTTTTGGATCCCTCCTCTCTTTCGGGGGGGTATAAGTGCTGGGTATCTCCCATACACTCAATGTTGTGTCCATGTCTAAAAAACTAGTCTGTCCAGTTGCTCCAATTGGTGACCTGGATCTGCTAGTTTTCTGTTGTTTATCTAGATGATATCTTTCTCTTTCTCTTTTCCTTTCTTCCCTTTCTCTTTTCATTTCAAGAGGGGAGAAAAAGTCCTACACAAAGAAAACCTCACAAATCATTTCATCGTCTAATAAGTATCTGAAATAAGCTAACTTACCCTTCACAGTGTTGTAGGTTCTCCCCTAGAGCCAAGATCTATGCACATTTATTTAATAATGAATCACAATACTGCACATTAATTTGTCTATTATATATGTTTTTTATTCACATTTTGTATGATGCGCTGGCTTTTCTGTTTTTGAATGTGCCTACATATAGCCAAGGATCAGGCATGATTCCCGGGTACATTTCATGGGGAACTGAAAACTCCAGACCCCAACTACCTAGACACATTCTGACAAAAATTCCTCCGCAAAATCCCCCTTGAAACTCATGCCCTAGCAATCCTTGCTCGCTGACATGCCCGGAAAGATAAAAAACCCAAAAATATCTTTATTATAAGTCATGCATTGAAAGATACAATGTTACTGGGTCCAAGAGCTGACTCTTGAACCCTTATATATGGATTAGGGGTAACCATGAATGGACTTGATCTTTAAATTGAAGGCTCTGTGGCAGTCACCTCTTCTGGTAACTCCGCAAGCCTGGACGCTCTTGAGGCTCTTGGCTCACTGGGGATGTCTTGTCGGGAGAGTCCATCAGCATTGCCAAGCTCACTACCCTTCTTGTGCTGTATGGTAAAGTCAAACTCCTGAAGGGCAAGGCTCCAGCGAAGTACTTTGCCATTCTCCCCCGACACCCTCTGTAGCCAACTCAGAGGATTGTGATCAGTGATCACATTGAATTACCTGCCATACAAATAGGGCTGCAATTTCTTCAGTGCCCAAACGATGGCTAGGCACACCTTTTCAATAGTGGCATAAGCCACTTCCCTAGGTAGCAGTTTCCTGCTCAAGAAGACAATGGGGTGTTTGCCCCCCCTCCTCACCCACCTGGCTGAGTACAACACCGATATCATAGTTGGAGGCAGCCGTCATGCACAAGGAAATGCTTGCTGTTATCAGGTGCTGCCAGGATGGGAGCACTAGCCAGTGCTGTCTTCAATGCATGGAACGATTCCTCACAGGCAGGAGACCAGGCTACCAGAACAGAGAGTCGTTTCTGAGTCAAGTCAGTCAGGGGTTTGGCAATGGCACTATACTGGGGAACGAACTTCCTATAGTAGCCAGCGGTGCCTAAAAAAACCATGACCTGCTTCTAAGTCCAAGACACTGGCCACAGAATGATGGCTTCTACCTTAGCCGGCTCCAGCTTGAGATGCCCTCCTCCCACTCTGTGCCCTAAGTACAAAACCTCTGCCATACCCACTAGACACTTTGTAGGTTTAAGTCTCAGCCCTGCTTCCCTAATCTTTTTCAGCACCGCTGCAACATGCACTAAGTGAGTGTCCCGTGAATTACTAAACACAGCAATGTCATCCAGGTACACTACCGACACACTTTATTAAAGTGTGGCCGGTTCCGCAAGCCGGGAGATTTCCCGGCTTGCTAGTGGCCGCCCCTCGGCGTGTCACGCGTCATCGGGAGCCTGCGCCCCCTGCACGCGCGTCCAGGGCTCCCCGAGGGAGCCCTGGTGTCCCGCGATGTGGGGGACGGCGGCAGGGGGTTCCAGGGGACCCGGCGGACCCGGCAGCGGGAGGGAGAGCGCCCCGATCGGAGGGCGCTCTTCCGCTGCTTCGGCGCGCGCCCGGCACCCTCCGGCGCGCGCCAGTTTACTGCTGCGGCCGAGAACGGGCAAATGCTCGAATAAACTCGGCCGCAGCAGTATGCCCTTGCAAAACTCTACATCCCTTCCAGTAACCTATTGACCAGGTGTTGGAAGGTAGCCGGGGCATTCTTCGTCCCGGATGGGATACATACAGGACACCTGCAAGCTCATATTGAACCCCAAAATAACCACAACATATATATAAGCATATAAGTGTCACAGAGGAGTGCACACCCGGATGGGATAACCAGAAATTCATATAAGCCACTTGGAGTGATGAAAGCTGACTTCTCCTGTGCTTCCTAGGTCAGCGGGATTTGCCAATACCCTTTGGACAAATCCATAGTGGACAGATAATTTGCACCCGCAAGCTCATCTAGGAGCTCATCCATTTGGGGCATGGGATAAGCATCCAACACCATCTGCGCATTGAGCTGCCGGTAGTCCACACAGAACTGAGTGGTGCCATCTTTCTTGGGCACAAGGACTACCGACAAGCCCAAGGGCTCTGAGATGGGACAATTACCCCTTGGGCCAGCATATCTCCTACTTCTCTCTCTATACTCCATTTCACCTCTGCAGGTACCCGATAGGCATGCTTATGCAAAGGTCTCTGATCACCAGTGTGGATTGGATGGTCAGTAATATGTATCCTGCCCGGCTTATCCGTGAACAGGACCAGCCTTTGCTTGCATCCTCTGTGATGCACTGAGCTGAGACCCTATCTCTGCCTGCTCCATTGTGCCCCCCTGCCTAGCTTCACCTAGGAGGTCAGGCAGAGCTTGAGTTGCCGGGTCCCGCATCGGTGGGCTACAGATAGCCATCACTGATGCCACACTCTGGAATTACTCGTTAAGCATATTAATATAAGTCCTGTGTCTTCCTGTCTCTCCATCTAACTGTACAACATAGTGTCACGGGAGACCAAGATTTTTTTTTTTTTTCCATAAAAAGATTTTTATTAGGTTACAGTACAGCGCATACATTGTCCAACAACCCACTGTCTTTTTTTAATGTACCCAAACCCAATTTTTATTTTTTCCTTCGTCCTCTGCCTTGGCAAAGACTTACAGGGCAAACCAACTCACAGACCTAACGAACAACACAGACACAGTGGGGGGGAGGAGTGGGGGGGGGGGGGAAAGCACAGAGCTTTGCGGGTGTTCCTAATTTCTACTCTTGCTTCTCCTCTGCCATGCAGATCTGTTTTTAGGTGTAGCGACCCAGATTTCTGTCATCCCTACCGGTACCCCGTCTCCGTGTTGTCTGTACTGTCACTTCGTAGGAGAATGCATCTTGGTATATCAGGGCATGATGGTGGTGGCGTTCACCCCGGGAATGTCTGAATGGACTAGCCATAGGGCCCAGACTTTGAGGAAATTTGTGCCGGTGTCGTTGACCAGACTTGTCAACTGTTCCATCCGGCATATGTACCAAATTCTGTTCCGAATTTTCGTAATCGTGGGTAAATCTGGTAGCTTCCACAATGCTGCGAGTTCGCACCTCATGGCTGTTGCAAAGTGTGCAATCAATTTTTGTGCCGGTCTGCCCAGCCCCCGGATGCGCCTGCCTAGCAGGAACAACCAGGGGTCCAGGGGGACCGGCTGCCCGAGAATACTCTGTAGCCAATCCTGGATTTCCTCCCATAAAGGAGCCACTTTGGGGCAACCCCACAGCATGTGAAGTAAGTCTGCCTGTTCCCCGCATTGTTTGGGGCACAATGGGGGGTAATCTTTGACAAACTTTGCTAATCGTGTTGGGGTGAGGTACCACCTCATTAGGACTTTATATGCATTCTCCTTCAAGGTGGTGCATATAGAGCTCTTCGCTGCTGCCAGTACTATCGTGGACCAGTCCTCGTCCTCCAAAGTCTCCCCTAAGTCCGTTTCCCATTTGGTTCTGTAATTAAGTTTAATGTCATCGTCTTGTCTTGGACAGACCACCTCTCTGTAAATCCGAGACGTGAGTCCCGTAATGTCCGTGCCTCTGGAACACAGCTGCTCAAAATTTGTGCGCTGGGGGCATTTGGGAATTTTTGTGTAAAATGTTCTCACCTGGAGGTATCTAAAAAATTCAGAGTTAGGCATTTCTGTTTCTGATCGGATTTGTTCGAATGTTTTGATTGATTGGCATCCCTCCAGGTGTATTAGCCTTGTGAGGCCTTTTGCTTTCCAGACCGCTAGGTTCCTGCTTAACAGACCCGGAGCGAAATCGGGGTTCCCCATAATCGGGGTCATAAATGTGTGCTGGGTTGTCAGGGCACACTTGTGTCTGGTGTTCTCCCAGGTTGCCAACGAGCTATTCACTGCGGCCAGCGGCTCACTCATGGTCTTATATACCTTTTTTGGTAGCCAAATTAGATCTTGTAGCTCTACGGGGTCACTGCATGCTGTTTCTAGCTCTACCCATCTTCGTAGGCTGGGATGCATGTGCCACTGGATAATTTGAGTTAATTGGGCCGCTTTGAAGTACGATATCAAGCAAGGTACCCCTAGTCCTCCTCTAACTGTTGGTCTAGTTAGGATGCTAGTTTTTATACGTGGCTTTTTATTACCCCAGACGAATTTCACCATGGAGGACTGTAAACGGAGGATGTCGTCTCTGACCACTTGTATCGGAAGGGTCTGGAAGAGATACAAGATTCGAGGGAGAAGATTCATCTTAAGGCACTGGATCCTGCCGATCCATGAAGTTGTGTGGCCTGACCAGATCTGTAGATCCTCCTTCAGAGTCCTAATTAGTCTGGGGTAGTTGGCTTTGTATAGGGCACTGTAATCTTTGGTTCTATGGATCCCTAAGTATTTAATGGAGGAGACTTGCCATTTGAAGTTAAAATTCAATTCGATTAATTTTTCTGTGACCTTTGGCAGGTTTATATTTAAGGCTTCTGATTTTGTCTGATTAATTTTGAAACCCGAGATCTTATTAAATTCATCTAGCAGGCTGAAAACATTTGGCAGGGAGGTAAGGGGTTTAGATAACATTAATATAATATCGGCTGCATACAGGGCCACTTTGTGTGACTGATCTTTAATCTGTATACCTGCTATGTCGGGGGAATTGCGGTTATGTGCCGCCAGGGGTTCTATACATAATGCAAAAATAAGTGGGGACAGGGGGCATCCCTGTCTGGTGCCACTCCTTATTGGGAAATCTTCCGACGGGAAGCCCTGGTGTCTGACCTTCGCCTTCGGTTCCCGATAAAGAGCCAGAATAGCGCCCAACATTCTCCCTCCTATACCAAACACTCTCAGCGTCTCTGTGAGGTAGGGCCAATCGATACGGTCAAAGGCCTTTTCAGCATCCAGACTCAATGCCATAGACGGGATATGTTTTCTATGTGCCAAATCAATTAGGTCTATGATCCGTCTAGTATTGTCTGTTGCTTGCCTCCCGCATATAAACCCTACTTGATCTGGGTGGACCAGTTTAGGCATAACTGAATTCAGACGGTTAGCCAGTAATTTAGAAAAAAATTTGGTGTCCGAGTTGATGACGGATATCGGGCGATAGCTTTTACAGTCAGCTGGATCCTTCCCTGGTTTGGGGATCACTGTTATAGACGCTTGGAGCATCTGGCTGGGTATAGGGGCACCTTCTAAGAATGAGTTAAATAGTCGGACCAGGTGAGGTACTAAGGTTTTTCTGAACTTTTTATAATAGAGATTAGAGAAACCATCCGGGCCTGGGGCTTTGGATGGCTTTAGTGCTTTTATTACCTCCGATATCTCCTCACCTGAGAAATCTGCCTGTAATGCTTCCCTTTCCAATCTGCCCAGATTGGGTAGTTTTGCCTCTGTTAGAAATGTTTTCAGCTGCCTATGAGTGTTCTCACAATGGGAGACCTTAGCCCCGTCGTACAGGGTCTCATAGTATTTTTTAAATTCGTCTACTATTTGTTTGGGATCAGAAGTAAGGTCACCATTTTTGGTTCGAATTGCTTGAATGTGAAAGTTACGGTTACTATTTTTTAGTTTATTGGCAAGTGGGGTATCTGGCTTGTTCTCCTTTTCATAGAATTGTCGCCTGGACCAGGTCAGCTCCTTCTCAGCTCGGGAGGACATCAGTAAATTTAGTTTTGTTTTAGTGTCACGCCAGGCCTGAAGGGTCTGCGCTTGTTTGTTAGTTTTGTGTAGGGCGGATAGGGCTGCTAACTCGGATTGAAGAATCTTAATCTTATGTTCCCTTGCTTTTTTCCGCCTACTCGCTATCCCTATGAGCTCTCCGCGTAGAGTCGCCTTATGGGCCTCCCATAGGATGGATTGAGATGTCACACTACCGACATTCTCCTCAAAGTAGACCCTGATTTTATCCCTTACTGCTGTTTCAATTTCAGGGATTTTCAGAAGGAACTCATTGAGTTTCCACGTCGCTCCTGGTCTGTCTAGTCTGAAGTCTGTGCACCGCAGCTCTACAGGTGCGTGATCTGACCATGAAATATCATGGATACCCGTGTGGGAGATCTGCGAAACCATTCTATTGGATACAAAGAGGTAGTCTATCCTGCTGTATCTGTCGTGTGGGTGTGAATAGAACGTAAACTCTTTTTCTCCCGGGTGCTGTTCGCGCCAGATGTCCACTAATCTATTTGCCTTGAGGCCTTGGGTCCATGCTGCTCTGCTTTGAGTGTGTTTTGTCTCGCTGGGTGTGCACCTATCAGCCTTAGGATCTAATGTGAGGTTAAAATCTCCGCCTAGCACTATACCGCCTTGTGCCACTTTGTGTAGGGTCGCAAAAAATCTCGAGAAGAAGGTATCTGCCCCTTCATTGGGCGCGTAGATATTAGCTATTGTAAGAGGTTGCCCTCTAACAACACCTACTAGTATTAAGAAGCGCCCATTTTTATCTTTTTTCGTAAGCGTAATGTCAAACGCAAGGCGGTTATGCAGTAAGATTGCCACCCCTCTTTTCTTTTTATTAGCTGCCGCTGAGACCCACGTTCTATATCTGCTGTCCAGAAACTTTGGGGAACTAGTCCTCGAGAAATGGGTCTCCTGAAGTAGGATTATGTCGGGGTCATGTCGTCTATAGTCTGTTAGGGCTAACCTTCTTTTCAGGGGGCTATTAAAGCCTTTCACGTTGTGTGATAAAATAGTAAAATCTTTACCCATTGGTGTTGTCATGGTGAGGTCCTGCGTTGCAGCCGTTTGTCCGAGTCACGTACCTCTTCGGCTTGTAGAACTGTGAACTGCCTTTACACTGCTCGTCTGTGCAGGGGGGAAACAGCTGGGTACACACATCGGGAGAATGGGGGAGTCAACAAATAAACATTGATAACTTTTGGTGAATCCAGGGGACCGAGTCCCCCGGGACACCTGAACTGCCCCTTCTGGGATTCCGGCTCGGGTGAGCTCACCTCTGAACGTGTCAGGGTGTGCCTGGCCCGTTTCCACCGGCCCATCGGGGTCTTGCATGGGTCCCTTGGGGTCTATCCCCCAAGTACCTATGAGGAGACTCATGGCGACGGCGAGTGGGCAACTACCCCCTCCCCCGCCTTACTCAACAAATTTTATTAATAAACAGTTACAGCCAGTTTGACCGTGTGGCATCTCATAGTTCGTGGGAAGAACCAGTTCAGATGTGTCCTGTCTATGTAGGCCCCTATCTCTCTTTCATTGACCCTCAGGTGATTGCTGTGTACCCCCTTAACCCTGAGCGGCACTTGGTCTGTGTTATGTGGGCTCGTAATCCCCTCTGGGTTCCTTCGTGATCTGCATTATCTCTCACGTCCCTCATTACGGAGCTTGCTGTCCTTAAGATTCCTTAATCCCTTCCCTCTTTTCCCTCTAGTGTGTGGGCCTTCCCCTCTTAGTCCTTATACTGACCGGGCGTAATTTATAGGCTTGCCGCCTCTGAGGGTGAGCCCGCAAATGGAGGCCTCTATGTGTTATTCTCGGGGCCTATCCCTCTGCCTTGTATCTCTCTCCCTTCTGCTCCTGTGTCCCCTGTTGTGAGTGCGTTGTGTGTCGGGGGAGGGTAGCTGTGTGCTTGGGTCTTTTATCCTTGATCGCGTTGGGAGGTATCTCTCTTCCCTCTCTGCCTTTTGGCCGTGTTTCCGGCGCTCTCGGATGACGTATTTCCGCTTTCGGTGGTAACGTGCCCCGACCAAGATGGCCGCGCGGCCATATCCGGTGACGTCTATCCGGTTCCTGTCATTCAGCAGCCGGATGTCCACGGAGGCGGACGTCTTCCCGCCCTGGGCCCTTCTTCTTCCGGCGATGGGGTTTTCATCCCGCCAAAAGTCGAGACGCCTCCATCTTCCAGGGATGCGTGTCATGGGCTCCTTCCGGGTTGCGGCTCGGCCAATGTCGCCGGAATTTCAGGTAAGACGAGTGCCTCTATGGTTTAGCCGGGAACCTTGGGGTATAGTGTTCTTGTCCCACAGCAGATAGGTGGTGTCGTGGCACAATAGAGGTCTGCCTGCCTGATTCTTGTACCAGTCTCTTAGAGATGCTTAAGGCCTATGAAACTTAAACTTTTCGCCATAACTTTTAGGCAACCAAACATTGGGGTGTATTTTGTATTCCCCTTTTGTACTATTTATTTATTCTTTTTCCGAGTCGCTGGTTGCGCGGGACTTCTTGGATGTGCCGGCTTGGCGCCACTCGTTGTCTGGCTCTGCATCTTTCCGCGGTACCGCGGCCTCGCCGACTTTCACCCCCAATTTGCGTAGGAATTCATCGCCTTCTTCCAGGTTTTTCATCGAGGTGGCCCTCCCGTTTTTAATGACTAGTAGGCCAAACGGGAAGGTCCACCGATAGCATATAGCTCTGTCTCTTAGAATTCGGGTGATCGGTTGGAGCTTCAGGCGCCGGGCTAGAGTCAGGGGGGACAAGTCTTGGAAGAGCTGTAGGGAGATTCCCTCAAACTGACAGGCCTCTTCTCCTCGCGCTTTCAGAAAGATTGCCTGCCTGGTACGAAAATAATGCAATCGAGCAATGACATCTCTCGGTTGTGCATTCGCCAGCGGTTTGTTCCTCAGGGCCCTATGGCACCTGTCCATCATGAGCTCCGCCGCAGGGGTATCAGGGAGCAGAGTCGCCATCCATCTGGTAATAAATTCTTCTACCTCCGTTATGTCTTCGGGGATACCGCGTATGCGAACGTTACTGCGGCGGTCTCGGTTCTCCGAGTCCTCTTGGCGTTCAGCCAGCTCTGTAATCTGATTTTGGAGATGGGAGGAACGCTTTTCTGTCTTTTTAATCGTTGTGTAGACGGACGCCATTTTATCCTCCAGGGCCCCTGTTCTTTCGCCGAGGCCCTGTACCTCTTTCCGGAGTTCTTGAATCTCTGCCCTGAATAACGATTTCATGTCATTATATAAACGGTCGAAATCACAGCGCCGTACGGGCCGCTGTTCCGGCATCTCGTCTAAGTCCTCCTCATGCTCCGATCCCGATCCTGCAGCGGAGCCGGGCGCCATTTCTGCCCCCACGTCTCTGGTTGCGGACCGGCTCAAATATCTCCGCAGATCTCCCGTGTTTTTTTTCTTTGATGATGGCGGAGCCATCTCTACGTGTTCCCTGGTTAGCGTGAGGAAACTTCAGGTGCGAAACTCGGTTTTTGTAGGCTGTAGCTTTATTATTGCTTTGGCGGGGGTAGGAGCTACTGGTTTAGGCAGCTATTCCCCTCACCATCGCGCATGCGCCTCCCCGGGAGACCAAGCTTTTAACACCTTAATTACCGGGATCATTTCATTGAGCAAAACGAGTGATGAAATAAATTGTAATTTATTCACTTAAATAGGCAGACACACAATATTACACAAAGTACAGAAGAAAGACACACGTACTTTGGAAACTGGGATACAAAACGAATCTTTCCTAGTTGCAAAACAAACAGCAACATCATCCAGGAAACTTTTCCTTTAAGTAGCCTCTTCCTGCTGGAGTCTTTGTAATTGGACACTTAGCCTCTGAGAAACTTAGATGACTTACTCAGAGCTTGGAATTCTTGAAACACACCTTGAATCTGTCACGGTTGTGCTCGCCACAAACCAGGGTCGGACCGCGAGGCTGAGGTGGGGTTGTAAAAGCACCGACCTTAGACCGCGCAGGCTGATCCGGATTGCGCAGTTCGTCGTCATACGTAGCAGGATCAGGATAGGAGAAGACAGTATCGTCGTTGTACAAGCCAGGGTCAAAACAGGAGACGTCAGAATAAACATTGTCCAAGCAGGAGTTCGGCAACAGGGAGTCAGGAAAGCCCCGCTTCAGCTTAGGAGCGCGGGGGTGGCCTCTGCACGTGCGGTGACCATGGCCCATGGTACTGGTCTCAGGAGGTGGAAGACAGACCAGATTTACACACCGCCTAGCTGCACGGTTAAACCAGTGCTACAGTGCAAGAGTCCTGAGCGGGCTAGGGAATCCTCTGTAGCAGCGCAGGAACCAGGACACAGCCTCTCTAGATTAGGGAAAGAGTAGGCCCCAGGAACCAGGAAGCTGTAGATACACAGGGAAACCTCCGCTTCAGTGCAGGAATCCAGGAGGCTGAAGGACGCAGGGGCGAAACCTCCGCTTCAGTGCAGGAATCCAGGAGGCTGAAGGACGCAGGGACGAAACCTCTGCTTCAGCACAGGAGAACAGGAAGCTGAAGGACGCAGGGCGAAACCTCCGCTTCAGCACAGGAGAAGGAAGCTGAAGGACGCAGGGGAAACCTCCGCTTCAGCACAGGAGAAGGAAGCTGATGGACGCAGGGGAAACCTCCGTATCAGCATAGGAGAACAAGCGAGAGCTTGTGGCAGAACAGGTAGTGACATCCGGTAAGGACTATGCTCGGCCGGGAGCATTGTGGGAACATAATACTTAAAGGCCAGCGGACCAATCCCCGGCGGGGGGTGTGAAGGTCCTGCTCCAATAAGTGAATACAAGGCTGGATTGCAGTGATAGATTGCACAGCTGCAGTAGATACCAGAGGGAGTGTGTGGCAGTATAGCTTTGGTGAGTGAATCCAGGCTGCAGTAATATCAGGTGAAGAGTTCCAGAACTGCACCGGTCTGCAAGGTAAGGCAACCAGTAAACCGTGGAGCGGATTCCTTACAGTACCCCCCCCCCCCCCTTCACGCGAGACCTCCGGGCGAACATGAGCACTCATAGAGTTGGAGGACCGGGAATTGTTGCTGAACCGTCTAGGATTGGGAGTAGAGTCGTGGTCTTGAGACTCGTGGTTAGTCCTTAGTATACCCCCACCCCCCGGTGAGAACTGCGGCCAGACAGGACCATCCATGGGTCTCGGGGACATTGAGTTGTTCCTAAAGTTCTTTAGGTGGAAAGGGAATCCGTAAACGAGCAGTTCTTTGGTAAGTACAGTTCTAGGATATGAGAGTGATGGAAGAAACATCCTTGGTACATGGCTCGCCCCGCAAAATGTCTTGGAAATCCAGGGCTGTGAAGAACCAGAGAGTTCCAGAGCAGAAACGGCAGAAGAGCCCCCACTGGAAGCCCAGTCTTTAATAAAGGAACCGGAATCTAGGATAGGCGGCCATGATAGTTGATCGAATACGCCAGGAGGAACCTCGGAACAGAAAAAGTCTTGGCTGACCACTGCATGTTGGAATTTGTGAGGGATTTTCCCTCTAGAAGTCTCCCAGGTAATGATTAGTGAGGGTATAGGCTGTGTGGAAGCATCTCCCGGTCTTGGTATGGCAGGTGACAAGGCAAGCAGTAAACCAGGCATAGAGACCGAAATCTTGGGATAGGTACAGAGTATTTCCAACTGAGAGGAAATAACAGGGACAACCGAAAATTCAGAGGGAAAAAACCATGGTTTAGCAGGAGCAGGGAAGCAAACAACAGTAGGGCTCCCCAATACTGGGAAATCCTCAGTGGGAGATAGTATTGTCAGGGAATCAGGAACAATCCTTGAAATTTTCATATCGTAGCTTGAGAAAAAGGCAGAACCCAGGTAGTGGCGGGAGGGAAACTAACATCAGAAGCTGAAGTCTGTACCTCAGTGACAGGGACCTGAGAGCCAGCAAGCAGTAAGTATGAACTATGAACAGTCTTAATGACCGGCACCTTAGGAGTACAAGGAGTCTTTTCCGAAACTGCAAGGACCCTAACCACAGGGGTACCTAATCTGACAAAAACATGAATAGGTGTGTTTTCTAGTGCAGAATTTCTGATCCCCGGACTCCTAACCGATAGTGAGGGTGTCTGGGTTTGATTAGAGAAAAAATCAGATGTATTGATAAGTGACTTAGAAACAATTACTGAGGTTCTAGATTTGCTGGACCTGTGAGAAAAAATACCCTTTAAGACAGGAGCTTTAATTTCTTCCCGGAGTAACCCCATGTTTGCTGGGGCATATTTAGACACAGTACTGAGGGACTGGGTTTCAGCAAAGGCAGGACAGCTAAATAGCTCAGATTTAAACCCCAGGACTTGTAATGTAGGCATGGTGACCTCAGACAGTACTAAGAGAGTGACCACAGATATGCTGATCCCTGGAGAATTAGCCTGGACAGAGAAATCAGGGGGACCCCCAGCCAGGATAATCATTGTAGGAAGAGCTTCAGAATCAGAAGGAGAATCATTACCTCTCCTCAGAGGGCCTTATGCAGAGAGGAACGTTATTTAATGTGAAAACGGCAAGAAAATAGCCACAGAATTGGAGCAAGTTATGGTCGTATGCAGAAAGCTGCGTTACCTAATTTTTCTGATGAGATTCAAAATTGCCAAGTTTTTCTGGCTAGATTGAACTCACTATAATATAGGGCAGAATGGCGAGTTGCAGTGCATCTATGCTACCTGCATACCACCCTATTTTAACATGGCGAATTTACCAATCTCTCCACGTGTTTGGCAATTTTTAAAGTAAAGAAACCTGCTGTGGAGAATTTTATGAATCTCTCCATGTTCTCTGCAGGAGAAGCTTCTCTGGGAAGTATTTTCTCCAAAATATGGTGCTATTTCCCTTCTCTATCCTCTCTGCATAAGCCCCAGAGTCTCCAAACCAGTAAGACACAATTCAGCGAAAAGGGAAACAGTGTGCAGGCTTTTTACTAATCTATATGAAAAAGCGTTACTTTTGGGAGAAAACCGTGCATCAGCAAACATTCCTGGGAACACAATATGAACCCCAGGAGGGACATACAGACTACTGTATGCTTTTAACCCTAAGCTTAAAGAGGAGGAGAACTCAGACAGTACACGGGGGTTAATCATAACTGTACTGGTCTCTGAAGTAGGTATCTGGTAAGGAATGTCTGGGAAACCAGAAATTACTGCAGATTCCATAATGTGGGAATTACGCGCTGAAGCAGGGATCACCGCTCTCTGGGCGACAGGCTGGTTCAGTGAAATACCCGGGAGAAGGAATGCTGCGACCAAGCTTAGGGAAAAACCTGACTCCTGAATACATTTATCAGGAACCAGAACTTTAGCCGAAGTCTCTGGAGGCGAAACTGCGGAAACTTGAGCTGAAGCAGGGGATTTATAGCAAAGAATATCTAAGGACTCCGTACGGTTATGGGAATCCCTCAATGCAACCTCTGCTGTCTGACTTGTGGACTCATTCTCTGAGGCTAAAACGAAGGCATTAACTTGGAGGCAGCAAGACTTTACAGGGGTTAATGCAGACAGTGCCTGAGAGTAGAACATGGGTAATCTTCTCTCTGTATTGGGAGAGACAAGGAATCTCTCCTCTGGAGCTAGGGGCGTGACCATGGCTGACAGAGTACAGGGATTTACCAAAGGAAACTCAGAGAGCTGCCCCACAGGGGTTAATACAGAAATGACCCTGGGAACAGAACTTAGGGATTCTTTCTCTGACGGGGAAAGCGCACAGGACTGCCTAGCAGAGGTTAAAGCAGGAAAACCCTCAAGACCTGGAGTGACAGATTCGGAGTTAGAAATAGGGGAACTAAGGGACTTATTCTCTGATACTAGAACCTTAGTGTTGGTTAGTGAAACATATGTATTCTCCAGGGGAATCTCACAGGACTGATCGACAGGGGTTAAAGCTGGAAAACCCTCAAGACCTAGAGAAAGGGCTTCTGAGCTAGAAATAGGAGAACTAAGGAACTTATTCTCTGATACTAGAACCTTAGTGTTGGGTAGAGAAACATATGTATCCTCCAGGGGGACCTCACAGGACTGATCGGCAGGGGTTAACGTAAATATATCATTGGTGTCAGGGAACCCGGCCATATAATCAGGGCAAGGATCCGTGGTAGACCAGGGATACAGCCACGCGGCAGCGAAGCTGGCGAGGGGAGGATCGTGTTCCTTTATGCAAATGTCCAATGTCATGGAAAGGATATGGAGTGTTTTTTGGGCATGAGCCAACATGAGGAGAGGATCCTCTTGTGCTATATAAATGTCTAAAGACAAGGCCAGGGAAGAGAGTTCCTTTTGGGCATCGTCCAGTTCGAAAGGGTACACGTTTTCCCAAGTTAAAGGGTAACCAGGAAAGCAAATACAAGCGGCCAGCGATTGTTTTAAGTCCCGGAGGCGGTAAACCTTCATCATGAGATCATTACGGCATTTATTTTGCAAAGGGGTTAAACCTACAAACACAATCAGATCTTCAATCAGGGGTATTATCTCACATAGAAACTGGTATTCAAACTGGGACTGGTTTACAGGCCGGGACAGGCTTTCAGACAGAAACTTACCAACCCTCACCACAGGGCGGTCCGAGTTTGTGCGGCCGAGCATACTGTCACGGTTGTGCTCGCCACAAACCAGGGTCGGACCGCGAGGCTGAGGTGGGGTTGTAAAAGCACCGACCGTAGACCGCGCAGGCTGATCCGGATTGCGCAGTTCGTCGTTATACGTAGCAGGATCAGGATAGGAGAAGACAGCATCGTCGTTGTACAAGCCAGGGTCAGGACAGGAGACTTCAGAATAAACATTGTCCAAGCAGGAGTTCGGCAACAGGGAGTCAGGAAAGCCCCACTTCAGCTTAGGAGCGCGGGGGTGGCCTCTGCGCGTGCGGTGACCATGGCCCATGGTACTGGTCTCAGGAGGTGGAAGACAGACCAGATTTACACACCGCCTAGCTGCACGGTTAAACCAGTGCTACAGCGCAAGAGTCCTGAGCGGGCTAGGGAATCCTCTGTAGCAGCGCAGGAGCCAGGACACGGCCTCTCTAGATTAGGGAAAGAGTAGGCCCCAGGAACCAAGAAGCTGTAGATACACAGGGAAACCTCCGCTTCAGTGCAGGAATCCAGGAGGCTGAAGGACGCAGAGGCGAAACCTCCACTTCAGTGCAGGAATCCAGGAGGCTGAAGGACGCAGGGACGAAACCTCTGCTTCAGCACAGGAGAACAGGAAGCTGAAGGACGCAGGGCGAAACCTCCGCTTCAGCACAGGAGAAGGAAGCTGAAGGACGCAGGGGAAACCTCCGCTTCAGCACAGGAGAAGGAAGCTGATGGACGCAGGGGAAACCTCCGTATCAGCATAGGAGAACAAGCGAGAGCTTGTGGCAGAACAGGTAGTGACATCCGGTAAGGACTATGCTCGGCCGGGAGCATTGTGGGAACATAGTACTTAAAGGCCAGCGGACCAATCCCCGGCGGGGGGTGTGAAGGTCCTGCTCCAATAAGTGAATACAAGGCTGGATTGCAGTGATAGATTGCACAGCTGCAGTAGATACCAGAGGGAGTGTGTGGCAGTATAGCTTTGGTGAGTGAATCCAGGCTGCAGTAATATCAGGTGAAGAGTTCCAGAACTGCACCGGTCTGCAAGGTAAGGCAACCAGTAAACCGCGGAGCGGATTCCTTACAGAATCACAGTGGAACACAAAAGAAAGAACCACACCAGAGAGTTCTGGGATGGCGACAAGCTGTCTTCTACACTTTGGGTGCAGTCCCACAGCTTGCCTTCCAACCAGTGGCGTGGGAATTTCATCCCTGGCCACTCACACACTTTGCCAGGTTGGCAACACCTGGACTGTCTGGCTTCAGAACAGTGAGAGAGCATGTGCACAAACCACCATCTTTGCTCATTCAGTATTCAAACTCCCTCACTGTCTCAATGCCACTAAGTCTGGGCTAGGTTACACGGACCCTTTGAACCGAGGATATCGGTGCTTCATTTAGTCTTTTTTGCTAGCAAAAGGGTTCACACTTCTAGGACAAATGTCCCTTTGATCTAGTAGCCATAAGCCCCCATCTGAGCCTTTGCAGTACAACAAATCCTGTCTGATTGAATGCATAAAGTTTAAACCTATTTTAATACACTGCTGCTTAAAAATATACTCATACATTCTGCTGCTAAAATGTGTTAGTTTTTTGATGTATGAAATAGAGTGTAACCTAAACGGTTCCCCTTACACTAGTCTTCATTTCTTACACACATCAACTGGATCTTTAAACATTTTAAATTCACTTTTAAAGCTCTCACAACCTTATCTTAATAAAACCCTCTCAGTCTTATAAGAATGAGCAATTTATATTAAAAAGTAATTCAAGGTTCTGCGTACATCAGATAAAGGTAAAACAGGCATGTAACTGTAACTATGACAGTTGTTACCACTCAGGTATCAGGACACAGGAGAAGGGTGCAGCGGATCACCCAATATCCGGAATCTGCAGTCATATCAGGCTGTGTCTTCATCTGCTGGGCTCTTTAGAAGCGGAGGGTTCCCTTTAGGCTTCCACGTAATCCAGGTAGATAAGTCCCAAGCTCCGTTTAGGAGTAGCTGGTAGAGGGACAGTCTCACCGATCAGGGTCAGCTCTGCCTCCCACGCCAGCTTCACTTAACCAGCAAAGTGATAGAATACTAAGGGTACTAGTAGATCAATAAAAGTATAATTCCAACTAGTTTCGTAGAAACTATAAAGGCCACTTCATCAGGGAATGAAAGCAGTGAGCAAATAGTCACATTAGAAGGTATTTAAAGATCTACAATAGGTTAATTGTTAATCACAAAGCAACCAATAAGCAGTAGGCACACTGCATTGGTAAACAGCTGTTGGGTGAATTAACCTAATGTTTAACAACATTGATGAAGTGGCCTTTATAGTTGCTACGAAACTGTTAAAGATGAACCTTCTCCCCAGACTACTATACCTTTTTCAGACACTCCCCATACCTTTTAGAGAGGGCAGACTTCAAGGACATGCAGGCCCAGATCTTTAAGTTTATTTGGAAAAACAAAAAAGCTCGGATACCAGCAAAAACATTAGTGAGGCCCAAAACCGCAGGCGGATTAGCGGTACCTTGCTTGTTCTCATATTATAGAGCGACACAATTGACCCAAATTATTCACTGGCACACGGACCCGAAACTACGTAGATGGGTGGAGCTTGAGACAGATATCTGTGCCCCACTAGAAATTCAGAATCTGATTGGTGCATCGCTCCTTATAGTATTTAAAGCTCCATTCACAAAATACTACAGCCAATCAGAGCACGGTGTTGAGTCTGGACGCCGAAAAAGCCTTCGATCGGATTGATTGGCCCTATCTGAGAGGAACGCTTGAAGCATTTGGCTTTAGAGGACGTCTCCTAGGGGCCATCATGGCCCTATACGGGGGGCCAACGGCAAGGGTACGGCACCAGGGGTTCCCCTCGGAACAGTTCCCAATAAAGAGCGGAACTCGTCAGGGCTGCCCGCTGTCGCCCTTGCTGTTCGCCTTGTGTGTAGAACCTCTGGCGGCGCATATAAGAAACAACCCGGATATTACGGGAATATCTGTAAAAGAGCAGTCACACAAAGTGGCGCTCTACGCGGATGATGTGATCCTGACATTATCAAAACCCCTTACCTCCCTGCCCAATGTCTTCTCAATTCTGGGGACCTTCAAACAAATATCGGGGTTCAAAATTAATCAGGCCAAATCTGAAGCCCTCAATATTAATCTTTCAAAGCCGATGGAAAAATTAATTGGACTAAATTTCAATTTTAAATGGCAACCCTCCACGCTTAAATACCTAGGGGTATACATCACGAAAGACTACAAAGCTTTGTACAAAGCAAACTATCCCAGGTTGTTCCGGACTTTGCGTGAGGATCTCCGGCGTTGGGCGGAGTGCAGCATCTCGTGGATAGGGCGCATTCATAGCATAAAAATGAATCTCCTCCCGCGGATGCTGTACCTTTTCCAGGCCCTACCGATCCCCCTAGTAAAAGATGATATCCTTGCGTTACAGTCCCTAATAACAAAGTTTATCTGGGAGAAGAAAAGCCCACGAATTAAAAAAGAAATCTTGAGGAGGCCGACCTTGAGAGGAGGGTTGGGGGTGCCATGCTTGTTCGCTTATCACGAAGCAGCCCAGCTGAGTCAGATTGTGCAATGGCATTTAGACCCAAGTCTCCGAAGGTGGGTCGAGCTGGAGAAGGCGTGCTGCACACCAATAGAAATCCATAGTCTAATCTGGCTGGCCAAAAAGAATAGGTCCACCATACGAACGCCTCTGCAGGCGGTGGCTAGCTCCTTGAAAATATGGGAGGCAACCAAATTTAAATGTTTCCTTACATCTCCGAACTCCCTAATGACCCCAATTTGGGGGAACCCAGATTTTGCTCCTGGACTGGATAGCTCTAATTTCTCAAACTGGATACAAGCAGGGTATCTCCGACTAAAAGATCTGGAGGCTAGGCAGCACATTAAGTCATTTGCCCACATAAAAGAAGAAAAAGCACTTCCTAACGCGGAACTATTCAGGTACCTCCAGATCAGGGCTTTCTATAACGAAGCTCCAATTCGGCCCCGGAGAACAAATTTTGAGCAGCTCTGTTCAAGAGACACGGACACAAGGGGACTAACCTCTAGAATGTACAGGGAGGTAGTCTGCCCGGAGCCGAAGGTCCACCCCAGACTTAGTTACATGAGACAGTGGGAAACAGACTTAGGGGAGACATTAGAAGACGAGGACTGGGACAGGATCCTGCAGGCAGCAGCCAAAAGCTCTATCTGTACCACGTTAAAGGAGAACGCCTATAAAGTCCTGATGCGGTGGTATTATACTCCCACTAAATTATCTAAATTTGTCAAAGGCTACTCTCCGCTCTGCCCCAAACAGTGCGGAGACAGAGCGGACTTATGCCATATGCTGTGGTCTTGCACAAAGGTGGCGCCGATTTGGGCAGAAATTAGAGACTGGCTTCAACGTTTGTTGGAGGTGGAGATCCCCCTGGACCCATGGCTGTTCCTGCTGGGCAGACGGGTCAGGGGACTATCTAACGCCTCACATAAGCTAATCACACATTTGGCAACTGCCACCAGGTGCGAGATTGCAGCACTGTGGAAACAACCAATCCTCCCATGCATCCCCAAGATTAGAAATAGAATTTGGTTTGTTTGCCGGATGGAACAATTAACAAGTTTGGTTAATGACACCGGCCAAAATTATCTAAAAGTCTGGTCGCCCTGGCTGGCACAGACGGACATCCCGGGAATAGATAGTACCACAATATTGCAATGATAGCTGAGAAAGGCGCTCTCCGGTAACGAAAGGGATCCATGACGGCAGATTGACAGTATAGCATGGGGAGAGGGCGTGATAACGCCAATCAGCATCCACAATAGGGGACAGAGATAGACCACATGGAGCCACAGGGCGCTAGGCAGAGAGGCGTGTACACATAACCCCACGACATCCTCGCTGAGGAGCACATCCAACAGGAGAACTGGGAAAACTCGAAGCCGGTGCCGCTTCTGCAAGAAAGTCTTTATTGCACCACCCCCCCCCCCCCCCCCCCACCTGGTCTACCCTGTTTCCGAATCCCCGTGTTTGTCCTGTGAGTCTAGTACGTCTAGTTTTTGGTCGATTGTTAAAAATAAAAAAGTAAGGGTGATATTATAGAAGCCAATGGGAAGTGATAACATGTATGTTTGAATGCACCCAATAAAACCAAAGTTTCAAAAAAAAAAAAAAGCTCGGATACCAGCAAAAACATTAGTGAGGCCCAAAACCACAGGCGGATTAGCGGTACCTTGCTTGTTCTCATATTATAGAGCGACACAATTGACCCAAATTATTCACTGGCACACGGACCCGAAACTACGTAGATGGGTGGAGCTTGAGAGAGATATCTGTGCCCCACTAGAAATTCAGAATCTGATTGGTGCATCGCTCCTTATAGTATTTAAAGCTCCATTCACAAAATACTACAGCCAATCAGAGCACGGGAACTTCCCCAAGCAGCCAATCAGAGACAAGCTGGTAGAAAAAGCCGGGTTAGCAGGAAATCTGAATGAACCAAGGGACATGCGCATGTTGGCACCTCCGTCCCTGGTTCCCTCAATGCCACCTGTGGTGACAGGCTCCTCCAAGTCTGGCAGGACAATTGGCAGCCCTGGACGACTGCCATTGATTCCCGGACTTGGGTACTGTCACTATGGACACCAACTTTTACCAACACATTTATATTAATGGGTACTCGATTGAACAGAACAAGTTGCAAAATACATTTTCCTTTATAGAAAAACGCACGACATCTGCAGAATACACTTAAAACAACACTTACTGGAATAAGGAAACAAAATAAATTGTCCTTTGCTTGCAAGCATAAGAAATGCAGTCTTGATTTAAAGGTCTGTGGCCAGATCGCAAGTTGCCAATCTAATATCCCAGCCACCTCAAGGAATTTTGTTAAAATTCGTTAGAATTCATTCCAGAGTCACCAGGGCTAACGAATTCCGAAGTTTGGGGCAAATCCTTGGTTGTGCTGTTATTAACCCCTTCTCTCCGGGACCGGTTGCCGCTGTGCTGGAACAAAGTCTTGCGTCTTTACATCATTGATCAAAATTCAGGAATCACACTGGGGATACTTCGGGAGCCACGGCTATAGACTGGCCAAAGCTATCTTTAACATGTGGATCCAATCTCCTTGTGGGAACAATTTAACCCACCAATAGCCGGGTTGCCCACAGTTCATAAGACCAGCCAAAAAAGCTGTCCGGTGGGCAGAGCGCACGGGTCCGGTTGACACCCATGCCACTTAGCATACCTGGGATACACCCATACCTTGGCGCCACTGAGTCTGATTTTTGACCCAGAGGTGTCAATAGCCTGGCATCTGTTATACCTCAGAATGCCGGCCATGTATATATTATGGGTTTCTGGGTCTTTTCATCCCTGACCCTCCTTTGAAGCTCAGCCATGAAAATACCCCCAGCTCATTCACCCATATAACAGCTGGATGTCCGAGGAATTCCTCCTCGGATTTATAGAATAAATCCTGCCTTATATTTAAAATCTGCAGCTTCTACACACTTTATTAAAACATCATGTTGCGTTTGTGTTGTAACTGTAATTTTAATATGTATATGCATGTGGTGTTTTACTTGCACCTCAAAAATCAGGTTTCTGGGTGCTTTCGTTCTAGAGTTAGCATTTCCAATTGAAGTCTGGAACGCATGGACATCACCAAATACTGGGTTTCCTCCTTTGTGATGCTTTGCCAGGCCTTTACTGCAGCTGTCTTCAGTTGTTGTTTGTTCGTGGGTCTTTCTGTCTTAAGTTTTGTCTTCAGCAAGTGAAATGCATGCTCGATCGGGTTGAGATCAGGTGATTGACTCTGCCATTACAGAATATTCCACTTCTTTGCCTTAAACTCCTGGGTTGCTTTCGCAGTATGTTTTGGGTCATTGTCCATCTGTAAAGTTAAGCGCCGTCCAATCAACGTTGCTGAATTTGGCTGAATCTGAGCAGACAATATATCCCTGTACACTTCAGAATTCAACCACCTGCTTTTGTCTTCTGTCACATCATCAATATACACTAGTGACCCAGTGCCATTGTAAGCCATGCAAGCCCATGCCATCACACTGCCTCCACCGTGTTTTACAGATGATGTGGTATGCTTCGGATCATGAGCCGTTCCAAGCCTTCTCCATACTTTTTTCTTCCCATCATTCTGGTACAGGTTGATCTTAGTTTCATCTGTCCAAAGAATGCTGTTCCAGAACTGTGCTGGCTTTTTAAAATATTGTTTGGCAAAGTCTAATCTGACCTTTCTATTCATGAGGCTTTGCAAGTTGTGGTGAACCCTCTGTATTTGCTCTCGTGAAGTCTTCTCTTTATGGTAGACTTGGATAATGATATGCCTACCTCCTGGAGAAAGTTCTTCACTTGGCTGGATGTTGTGAAGGGGTTTTTCTTTACCATGGAAAGGATCCTACGATCATCCACCACTGTTCTCTTTCGTGGACATCCAGGCCTTTTTGTCTTGCAGAGCTCACCAGTGCGTTCTTTTTTTCTCAGAATGTACCAAACTGTTAATTTGGCCACTCCTAATGTTCCTGCTATCTCTCTGATGGATTTTCTTTTTTTTTTGCAGCCTAAGGATGCCCTGTTTCACTTGCATTGAGAGCTCCTTTGACTGCATGTTGTGGGTTCACGGAAACAGCTTCCAAATGCGAATGCCACACCTGGAATCAACTCCATACCTTTGACCTGTTTAATTGATGATGAAATAACAAAGGAATAGCCCACACTAGTCTATGAAACAGCTTTTGAGTCAATTGTCCAATTACTTTTGGTCCCTTGAAAAAGAGGGGGCTACATATTAAAAAGATGTAATTCCTAAACCCCTCCTCCAATTTGGATGTGAATACCCTCAAATTAAAGCTGATAGACTGCACTTTAAGCCCATATTCATTATTTAACTGTAACTTGAATTTATTTTGGTACACAGCCGAAATAACAAAACTTGTATCAGTGTCCAATTATTTCCAAACCTAACTGTAACTCCATGTACCCCAATGTACTGCGCTGCAGAATATGTTGGCACTTTACTTATAAATTATGATAATATTACCCGGTACCTGGCATTCCTGGTCATATTTTCAGTACCTGGAAATTAGCCAGACCCCGTGCCATGGGGCTGGAACCCAGTGCTGGGTAATTTCCATTCTGCTCTGCTCCCTCGGTCCTCCTCTTGGAGAACGACAGGAGTAGAGCAGCAGAAGACTTACCTGCAGCCAGCGACTGAGGGTAAGGTGGACCGCGACGGAGGGTGAGTAAGACCACGGTGACATCCTGATGGCGGTGGGAGCAGCAGACAACATCCGTCAGGCGATGGCAACAGAGGCCGTCACTCTTCAGCTGGTGGGAGCAGCTGAAGACATCATTCACAGCATGTGCCGGTGGGAACAGAGGAATATGTGACCAGAGCAGGAGCGTTACTATAGGACAATTGGTGAGGAGCAGCACAGGGAAGTCGAAGCGCTCCTCCCCGGCTGTCCAATAGTAACGCTCATGCTCCGGTCACTTGCTAGCACCGGCTGTGAAGAATGTCTTCAGCTGCGGGAGCAGTATCGTCCTCTACTGCCACCACCTGATGTCTTCCGCTGCTCCCACTACCACCAGGATTTTGCGAGGTCTTCTCTACCCTCCGACGCAGTCCCCACACCCTCCGCCGCTGTCTGCAGGTAAGTCACAACTACTAGGCCGGGTATTTTTTTTGTTTCCGGTTACCCGGTCATTTTTGGGACTCGATGCAACACTAGAGGAAATATTTATTTCCACTTATGAGACATAAATGTAAAATGATTCATTTGGGTGTTTCTTTGCCTTCCTCTGGGTGATTGTAAATATAACTCTACTATAACAATGTAACTTTAATTATATGATTCAGTATCTGGCACAAGTAGAATTTTATAAGGGTCAAACTCAGTGAATATTTGTCTTTCTCATCCAAATATTCTTTGTTGCATTGTAATGTTACATTAATACATTTTCTCACCACAGATTATCTGCAGCACATGACTGATCTGTGAACAAGAAGCAATATAAGAAATGTCCCAAACATCATAAATTACAGAGGTGTAAATGGAAATATGTTTTAAGGACTTCAACATTGCATAAGTCTGTATGAGAACTGGAAGAAGATTACAAGAAACTCGGCAGAGCATTCCCATACATCAACATTTTACAAAATTTACAGACACCCCAATACCAGACAAGACAAAGAGAGGGTTTAAAGAGCAGAGACATGAATACCATATTTCCCACTGTAGGTTATGGTATACAGCAAATAATCCATACAGGGAAGAAATCCTATAACTGCTCTGAATGTGGGAAAAACTTCAATCAGAAATCGCATCTTGTTACACACACAAGAATCCACACAGGGATTAGACCCTATAACTGCTCTGAATGTGAGAAAAGCTTCAAAAATAAATCGCATCTTGTTACACACACAAGAATCCACACAGGGTTTAGACCCTATACCTGCTCTGAATGTGAGAAAAGCTTCAATATTAAATCAAGTCTTGTTATACACCAAAGAATCCACACAGGGATTAGACCCTATAACTGCTCTGAATGTGAGAAAAGCTTCAATGAGAAAGGAGATCTTATTAAACACCAAAGAATCCACACAGGGGTGAGACCCTATAACTGCTCTGAATGTGAGAAAAGGTTTAATGAGAAATCAGCTCTTGTTAGGCACCAGAGGATCCACACACAAATCCACACCAGGGTGAGACCCTATAACTGCTCTGAATGTGAGAAAAGCTTTGTTCATAAATCAGATCTTGTTATGCACCAAAGATACCACACAGGGGTGAGACCCTATAACTGCTCTGAATGTGAGAAAAGCTTCGTTCAGAAATCAGATCTTGTTAGACACCAAAGAATCCACACAGGGGAGAGACCCTATAACTGCTCTGAATGTGGGAAAAGCTTCAATGAGAAAATAGATCTTGTTAGACACCAAAGAATCCACACAGGGGAGACACCCTATAACTGCTCTGAATGTGAGAAAAGCTTCAGAAATAAATCTAGTCTTGTTGGACACCACAGAATCCACACAGGGGTGACCCTGTAACTGTTCCGAATATGAGAAAAGCTTTAGTCAAAAACAAATCTTTTCAAACACAAGATAAATCACTTAGTGATGTCTCTCTCTAATGGTTAATGGTAAAATATACATAATACCACTAAAAAAACACACAAAATAAATAGAAAAAAAATATTTTAGGGAAATGACAATTGCCAAAAGCTCGCCCAGATATGCAGTTTTTTTGCAGCAACACTGACTGCATAAATTTCAAACTGGTATATGGAGACATGCGTTGTACTTTAATGGGGTTATTTACTGTGATAGTGCCAATCAAGTGAACAAGGGATATATATGTGTGTGTGTGTGTGTGTGTGTGTGTGTGTGTGTGTGTGTGTGTGTGTGTGTGTGTGTGTATATATATATATATATATATATATATATATATATATATATATAATATATAATATATAAAGAAAAAAAGATCTGCAGCACTCTGGTAGATTTCAAATGTAAAAAAAAGTATATTTAATCAATCAAGCATCAGGGGTGAAGTACAGGAAAAGTGGAACAAAAGTTTCGGACCTCCCGGTCCTTTATCAAGCCCCTACATCAGTGTGCATCACACTGGCTCTATATATAGTGCATCAAACATTTCAATTTGGCGCCAAAACACTGCTGACCCTTTTAAGATAGGTCCAGAGGGACAATAAGTATCCTCTCTGTGTCTAAAAATGCAAATTCCTATCCTGCTGATTGATATTAGGTGCAGAGGGAAACCCAAGATCATGGCATGCTACTGCAAAGCTTATGTCCTTGCAGATAGAGGACAGGGCCCATAACTTTCTACCCCTTGGTTCCCCCTACCTCTTATCTACGATTGTGTGCTGAGCTTTTTGTATATGTTTGTTTATATACAAATGCGCATGCGTTCATAATCTCTCGTTACCTGGGAAACCACACACAGCCCGATAACATGTTTTCTTCATAACACTTCCACCCGTAGCCCTCATTGCCCCTCCAACCGTAAGACAATGGATCAGGAGGGATGAGAGGGGGAACACAGGGGGGGAAAGGGAGGGGGGAAAAACAGTGGTACAGAAAAAGTAGTAATGAAGAGCAAAAGACTCAGTTGAAGGTAAACACATGAGAAGAACACTCCTAATCAGAGATCTCTGTGGAGTCCCTTAATCATAGCCACCGATATGAGCATCACCTAGAGAACAGCAAGAGGGGAAAACATCTCAGAAACAGCCCTCAGCTCCTAATATAGATATTAACTCTATGTAAAAAAAAAAACTTGCACGAGGGAAAGGTCAGCAATCTCTAGCACCAGAATCACAGAACAAACATCCTGGTCACATACCCAGCTAGATCCTAATGGAAAATTCTAAAATCCCAACAGTAAAAAATTACAATCTACCTAGTAACAGAATTTAATCTATGTAAATTAAATCTATGTAATTTTACATAGTCCATCGATTATACGAACCCCCTTGATAACAATCCGAGCTCCCTATAACAAATACACAGACTCTCCCCGTCGTTTCTCCATATGGTTTGACTGAGTGCTCATAATTCAATACCCCTTATTGTAAGCATAATGTTATGGGAGCAATGCATACATATTAGAGAAGGGCAACAAACGATTAAAACAGTTCAAACAATAGACGGTAGGTACTCAGTATTATGTGATTAAGTCAAAGAAATTCTGTCACAGGACCAGAAACCTATACCCCTCCAATACAGAAGTCAACCATACCATTCACCTAGCACAGTGTGCGGCTGCTGACAAAGGGATCCATGGTAGTCCAACTCCCACTGTCTGCACATTCTAGGATTTCATGGGTAACCTGCTGCAGCAGAACACGGTACCAGACCGGTAGATACACAGTGCAAATGAGAGAGGAATCAAATATGGAGGCCTCTAAAAGAGAAAAATGATCAGATCCTGGATGTCGTACTTAATTCCCTGGTCAGAATTAATCCTGGGCCAGTTTGTGACCTGCAAGGAACAAGTTACACTATATTAGTGAGATAATATTACTTTAGGCCACCTGGCTGCAATGTGCTCAGCTCATGAATCCAAAAGGCCTCCCTTTAGTAACCGTAACCTGTTACCACCTCGTCGAGGTTTAGGAACTACCTCTATGATCTGATACCGCAGCTGATTTACGCTATGCCCGGCTTGTAAGAAATGTGCAGGCGCAGGTTGGTCCAGCACCTTGCAACGTATTGTAGACTTGTGCTGGCTTATCCATTCTTTCACCTTGCGTATAGATTGTTTCCACTAGGTAAGCCAATCCGCAAGGACACTTTAGGAGATAAACCACAAAATCAGAGTTGCACGTGACATAATCTTTAATCCCATATGTTTTGCCCATCCAGGGGTGAGTGAGGGCTACGGGTGGCTAAGTGTTATGGAGAAAACATGCTATCGGACTTCGTGTGGTTTCCCATGTAACGAGAGATTATGAGCCCGCCTACATAGTGCAGGGACGTAGGCACATTTTTACATAAACCTATACAAAAAGCGCAGCACACCATCAGAGGTAAGAGTTAGGGGGGAACCAAGCAGTAGAAAGTTATGCTCTGTCCTCTATCTGCCAGGACATAAGCTTTGCAGTAGCATGCCATGATCTTGGGTTTCCCCCTGCAATAATATTGTTCGGTAGGGTAGGAAATTGCGTTTTTAGACACAGGGAGGATACTTATTGTCCCTCTGGAGCCACCGTAGGAGGGTCGGCAGTGTTTTGGAGCCGAATTGAAATCTTTAATGCACTATATATGGACCCAGTGTGATGCACACTGATGCTTGTTTGGATTCCCCAGTATTAGATGACTAAAAACATGAGGGAAAAACAGACCATTGCGCAGTAACCTCTGAGGGTTAAGACTCATTCACTCTACAGCTAATTACTTACATCAAGTAAGTGGTGAAAGACATTGAAAGGTATCTTTGCCTTTAACTGTAAGGTGCACATTACATTATTCATTGCGCCAAGGACTTTATGCTCTCTTGTACTTCCATTATCTATACAAGTCAACTGGATAGACTTGTTGTAATGTCCTAAGGCAGCTTCCCTTAACATAAGTTATAGTTTTTGTTGGGATTTTTTTTATTATTATTTTGTTTTCATAATTTGGATTGTTAGGTTCATTAATTTCCGTGTGGCACTAACATAATTAATTATTATTATTAATTGTTCATCCCTGTAGTGGTTCATTTACCACATAAGTTAATAGGTTGAGCGCTTAGTATATGCACATCTGGTTTTTTTCATCACTTCACCCCTAGTGCTTGATTGAAGAAATAAACCTTTTTTTACATTTGACATCTACCAGAGAGTGCTACGGATCTTTTTTTCTTGTCTATCTATCGTTGTCGCTGGATGGTGATCCCGGCTACACTGCAAGCACCCTGCTCCAAAAGATAAGTTATTTGTCTTACCTTTGCCCAATTAGAGTACCCTGAACATCTATGTGTTTATATATATATATATATATATATATATATATATATATATATATATATAATACTGAGTTAAGTTATGGTGAGTAAAAAAAGTGACAAAAACCCTCCACAGGAAAGCAAATATAACTGTATGCTCATCTGCATGTCTTAGGCAGGTCTGCAACCCCGCCTTTCCCCATTATCACCCAGCATACAGCACTTCCACTGCAGCAAGGGATTCTGGGAAATGACATGCAAATGAGCACACAGTGTCACTTTTTGCCTCAATAACCATAATGGTTATATAAATATATTAGCAAAAATCAACTGCATTATACACCCATATGGTTCTGTTAACTTTATACTTTTAATGAAGATATTGCTTTGAAGTGAACATACATTAGCAACATACAGTATATTATATTTGCATATAAAATTACTGGTCATTTAAAGTTTTAAATACCTACATTCTAATTATTACAGGAAAAATATATATAAATCAAGAGAGAAAAGACAGCGCCTGATACACACTATTGAGACTTCTGTAGTGATCCCTAAAGTATAACAAATGTCAATATATAACTAACAATCAAGGTGGGATAAATGTGTCAATGTGCTTATGTGAGGTGAACACTATACTATAAGTGACCTAAATATCCATAAACTAAGATGGGAATTAGGTGATATTACGGTGGATAATAGTTATAAAAATGTAAAATAAAATAATGTCCATCGATATATAACAAATTTCAACGGGTATAAAACCCACAAAGCGTGTCCTCCGGAGAACCAGGCTGCTTCCTCCAAGGATAAACCACATCATATGATGCACCTAAAAGAGAAAAAAAGAGAGAGCGCACAATCCTAGTGTAAAAGCAACATAATTTAATCAAATAGTACAACTCTTCAATTACCTCACTCACACACACCAGATGATGTGAAAGTATGTATAAGATAAATCTCAAACTCCGTCACTGCCGCCATAATGGTGATGATGCCCACCGTGCTCCTGGACGCCGACGGTACTTCCGAATACCGGAACATGGGAAACGGAACTGGTAAATCAGTGATCTGACATCTGATGAAGTTGTAGTCACAACAAAACACGTAAGGAAAGTTTGAGGATAATCTCTATCACACGCTGAGACTTCACTGCGAGACTACGCTGAATGCAAACCAGGGGGGAACCCAATACAAGCGTTGCAAATGCTACAGGAGATGCACGCTACATACTGCTGCGGCCGAGTTTATTCGAGCATTTGCCCGGTCTCGGCCGCAGCAGTAACCTTGCGCGCGCCGGAGGGTGCCGGGTGCGCGCCGAAGCCGCGGAGGAGCGCCCTCCGATCGGGGCTTTCTCCCTCCGCTCGCCGGGTCCCCCGGAACCCCCTGCCGCCGTCCCCCACATTTCGGGACACCAGGGCTCCCTCAGGGAGCCTTGGACGCGTGTGCAGGGGGCGCAGGCTCCCGATGACGCGTGACCGCGCGTCAGTGACGCGCGGCACGCCGAGGGAGTGGGGCTAGCAAGCCGGGACATGTCCCGGCTTGCGGTACTAGCCCTACTCAAATTAAACGTGTCGCCAGTGTAGAAATGGCAGATGGTTACATACTGTGAGTACAACCTTCATTATCAAGATTTATTCATCACTGTGGCTTGCCCTTGGATGAAAGGATTATATGACTACTGACTGCAATTAGTTTTCCACTTGTACACTAGTGGTACAGAAGCTACAGCTACCACCATCAAGTTTATAGGATGACAAGTATATACTCACTTACTGATTGTGACCACATAGCTCTTTTTCTCTTTCAAGATTATGTGAATTGCATTGACTTTGGGTGCTGTGGTTTGAGCACTAGTGGAGACTCAGTGGTCTCTTTCTCAATCATGCTTTATATGTATGTATGTAGTAGTAGAAGATGGTTGCACTCTCTTATGTTGAATGCCTTATAAGAAATCTTTGCATATAAAAGTTAAGTATAAAGCAAATTCTCCTAGGAAATATTGTTACCAACACTGAATACATAAAATGGTGAATAAATTAAGGATTATTAAACAATACATCACAAATTGGCCCAATGTTTTGGTGTTGTTTGATCAATAAACCTTTATAGATAATATGACAGATTAGTCACAGCACAGATTTAAGAAGTTTATTGGAATTCTTTCACACATCCCTAACACATCACAAGAGGAGGTATTAATGGATCTATCTATACTTTGGTATCGAGTAAACTAATAAGAACACACTGCACTGTCTAATGATGATAAGTATTTATACACTGGTAATGAAAATGCTGCACTGTATAATAATTCAAAGTGTCACGGGAGACCAGGACTAATCACAAATAGCAGGGGTGCTTATGTTACAGATGTGGTGGTGTATTGGAGATGAAATATATTACAACAAACTTGGTATTGCAGTGAGGTTGGAATAATTTTTTCCAAAAAAATAATAAAACAAAAAACTTTGCCAGAATGAGGTTCACGCTTCTAAACCCAGTTGGGAGTGGGGAGTATGGGTGGTGTTGGCCACGCGCTGGAAACCGTGCTGCTGCTTCCCTCTGGGTCACTGGAGCTGGTCCCATCCCTGGAGCTGATGCGTTACCGCTGCACTGCTTCCTCCTGTTGTTGTGGCGCTTGTCCTCTGGGTTGCTTGCAGTCAGAGGGTGTTGCGCCTTCGTCTGGAGTTTCTCTGTGCTGCGGCTGCCGTCCTGGATCTCTCCGGCTTGCTCTCCCACGTCACCGGATGTGACGTGGTCTCAGTGATTCTGATGCCCCTGGTTGGGTGTTCCCCTTGTAGCGGGGGCTGCCCTTAACTGAGCACTTGTATGGCCAACATGATAAGAAGCAGATTCCTCTCAGGCTGCCGTTTTGCAAAACAATTGTTTTACTGACTTGCTGTCCAATGCTGCAGACTAGAAAATGTCAGTTTGATTTAGAATAAAGAATCCTACCCTGGGGGGACTTCCGGTGACGTCACCCGGTATGGACGGGTAGAAGAGGAGCTCCAGAGACCCGCGTGTTAAAAGACGCAAAAACCCACACTCTCCCCCAAAATTGCCGGGTAACACTTATACCCCCGGATAGCTAAATAGTTAGGCGATGTCAAAAGCCAAAAAAGCGAGCAATCAGGGAGTTGCCAAATACTTTTCTCCGCCGCAACGGACCAAAGACAGCACGATGGAGCCCCAAGATGGCGGCGCACCGCATGGCGCCACGGCGCAACCAGGGAAAAAAACCCAGCCAAAAGATCGTCCCCCAGCAAGCCCTGAACACCCCATAACCAGGTCATACCTGGAAGAACTGCTAGCGGCCATGTCAACAACGCTCCAATCCTCTTTTCAAACTGAGCTCAGAACCACAGTGAGCGACATAAGGAGGGAAATCTCAGGGCTAACCGAGAAAACGACCACCCTGGAGAATAAACTTACTGAGTCTCTGCAAAGGCAAAGTGCAGCGGAGGAAGAGATAGGCCGCCTAGGAGAGGAGATCACCCTCCTTAAAGAAGGAATGGAGGAGCAAGAAAATCGCGACCGGCGCCAAAACATCCGCGTCCGGAACGTGCCAGAGTCGGTCACACAGGACCAACTCCGACCTTACCTCCTGGAGCTCTTTAACTTGGTGTGCGGGGAGCTGGAGGAAAAAGAAGTCAAAATGGATAGGGCCCACCGTGCCCTAGGACCTAAATCAGACGACCCACGGCGGAGAAGGGACATTATAATAAAGATGCACAAATACACATCTAAGGAAAAAATCATTGCGGCTTGTCGAGACATGGGGGAAATAACCTTTAAAAATGAAACCCTCCAAGTCTACAGTATAACAACCTCTCAAAAGCAACGAGAGACCGCAGGCGTGAATTCAAACCTTTAACAAACCTGCTCCGTGAGAAAGGAATCCAATACAGATGGGGATTCCCTTTCAGACTCACGGTCAACAAAAACGGAAAGTTCCTATCAATGAAATATCCCGTGGACATGGCCCCCTTCGCAAAAGCACTAGGCCTAACCCCACCACAAGCATGGTTAGCGACCAACCCAACTGCCGAGGAGGCTTCAGGAGACCCTCCCCGAACATCTGAGAGGATTGCGGCCCAACAACCCAGGGACAAATAACAACCGCCGCGGCACCCAGATGAACCCCCCTGGATGGATCTAGAGGAGGAAGGGTGCCTCCACTTACCTTAAAGGACACCTCATCGGACCGGAGCCACGCTGGAGAACGAGCCGCCGGCCCTCCCGGGAGGCCGACGCGGGACACCGCTCTCACCGTGAGCCCGCGAGGCGCCTACCCCCGTGGTGGCTCCGGAGAGATCTAAAGGAGAGAGGGCGCATCTACTCACCTTTGGAAACACCTCATCGGACTGGGGCCATGCCGGGGAGTGGACCTCCGGCCTTCCTGGTGGGCCGGCGCTGAACATCGCCTCCCACGATGGACCACGAACCGCCTACTCCCGCGATGGCTCCAGAGAAGATCCCGTCAGCCGGATGAAAAACCTGGCACCCAACCGACCCAACCCGGTGCAGCGGGATCGCTGTTTTTCCACCTCCGGAACATGGAGGAGCCCAGGTCCTGCCCCCACCCGCCCAGACCTCCAGCTTTTCGGTCCTGCGGCGGATGTGATCTCCCTCCCCCTCCACTTGCCGGTTTTTCCCGGTCCCGCGGAGCGGACCCCCCTGGGGGGGGGGGGGGTCACTGCAGACGTCCAGCCCGCCCACGAACGAGCCACGAGTCCCGATACCGCAGAGAACTTGCCAATCTGTGAGACTGGGGACGGCTGTGGCCCTGGAAAGATGGACCACCCAGACTGATCTAGGGGACTTAAAATAATAAACTAATGTTGATGTTCCGGAGGCCGTGAGTAAAATAACAAACTGTCATATATTAAATAATACCTCACTCCCCCCCCCCATCATCAATCCAGACACGCACCCCCCCCCTCCCTCCCCCCCCTCCTCGCATATACCCCCCCCCACTCCCCCACCACACACCCCTCTTCCCCCCCCACCCCCCCCTACACACCCCCTTCTCCCCCTCCTTCCCCCCCAACCCTACCTCGCATTTCCCCACCTCCCACAAGGTAAGATCAAAGCGCAAGGAACTGACATGAACGAGCCCATTGATCAATTAACAGTTTAAAACCCAATAAACACTGCAAAAATGTACACCGAATATATATCATACACCATGAAAAATTACTTCAGCTCCCCTCCCTCTCTCCCCCCTCCCCCCCCCCTCCCCCCCTCTCTCCCTCCCACCCCCCTCTTCCTCACCCCCCCCCCTCTCTCCCACCCCCCCCCACCACCACCACGCTATGGGTAGCAACCCCACACATATGATATGCAAGTCAGAAAAGCATGTGAAGGAAGCAATCGAACAAGAGAATGCTGAAATCATTTCCACAAGATGTCAAAGTGGTTACAACATACCAATGGTACAAAACTACACACTAAAACGTATTACAAAAAGCCTGAAATGTTTAGAGTGCTTGAAAGAGAAATGTGACCCTTCTTATACCCCTCATCCCCTCCATCCCCATCCCCCCCCCTGCCTACCCCCCCATGCCCCCCCCACCCCTCCTGCCCACATCACATATATTTCTATTAGCAAATCCTCCCCAAAGCTGCATTGGTGTACTATGGTAGGAGGTAAAGCCCTCAGACAAATCACGTGGTCGAGGGAAAACTGAACATAGCATCCCAGGCTACCAGACGGTTAATAACATGCTGAGAGTTTAGAAGTAGAGATAACATGTATAGACATAAGGCTTAAAATGTGTGAAGGGATCAAGTTGGAAACATGACCCACCTGTCCCACACCCCTCCCCCTTTTTCCCCCCTCCCCCCCTCTTCCCCCCCTCCTCTCCCCCCCCTCCCCCCACCCCTCTCTCCCCCCTCCCCCCCACCCTCTCTTACACCCCCCTCCCCCCATCCTCCCCCCCTCCATCCCTCCACTCCCCCCCTACCCCTTCCTCTCCCCCCCCCTTCATCCCTCCACTCCCCCCCTACCCCTTCCCCTCCCCCCTCTCTCCCCCCCCCTCCCCCCCCCCACCCTTGTTAGCAAACCCAACTAGCTCCCCACCTAAACGCAAAGAAAATAGGGAAAAAATACTCAGAGGAAACAAATATATGAAAGAAAATTGAATTTACCTTATCTGAATACTAAACTGTTTACAATATATTTTCTGCGCAGAGTTACACAATAGCTGTATTATACAAAATAGACGTGAAGTGTTTGTAATGCTTGAATTGCACCTATGCCTCCCCCTACCTCCCTCCCCTCCCCCCCCCACAATCTTCCCACCCACCCCCTCCACTCCCCCTAGCTTGCCCCTTCCCCCCCACTCCCCCCCCCCTAGCTGCCCCCCCCCTCCCCCCTCTATCCCCCCCCATATCCTATCACTTCCTCTAGCAAATTCACCTAGAACCCCACTTAAACGTAAAGCTAATGTGAGGGGAAAATATTCAGAGGAAGCGAACATACAAAAGAAAGTTGAAACTGTTTTTTCTGGGTATCAAAATGTTCACAATATATTTACAGCACAGAGTTACAAAATAGATGTATCACAAATGATGCGAAATGTTTGAAATGTTTGACATACACCTATGTTTTCTCAAACCCCCCCCCCCCCACTCTCGAACTAGGAGTGCATGTTAAAAGGGTTAAGTAAACTTCATAGAGGGTCTGGACCCCTCTGACGTCCAACGGTTGACAAACCCGGAACCACCCCCGAAGGGCTCTTTTAGCCCAAATGCCGGTCGTTTTTTGGACTGGTGATAATTTGTTAAGGTCTTTTGTAGGCCTTGCTACAATCTATCTCTATCTGCTGACCCTGTCCCAGCAGATCTCCGCCCCACCCCCACCTATCCCAGCCCACGCCCCCCATCCTAAGCCCAAAGTATCTATTCGGATCAAAAAAAGCACCCAACCTAGGCGCCCACAGAAATATAATTCAGGCACAGACCTACTGGATCATGGCCTCCCAATTGGGAAAGGTGAGGCCTTATGGTATTATCCAAAAAAGAATCCAAATGGCTAGTCAAACCACAATTAAATTAACCTCACTCAACGTAAAAGGCCTCCAGAACAACAGAAAAAGCAGACTAGCACTCCAAGATATGAAAAGATCAGGGGGAGACATTATATTCCTACAGGAGACCCACTTCACATCACAAGACCCCCCAAATTTATTCAAAAAAGTGTTCCCAATGTGCTTTTTCGCATCATTTAGTAGTAAGAAAAGGGGTGTGGCCGTCCTGATCAGACAGGGCACACCATTCAATCATATCAAAACAACTGCGGACCCAGAGGGTAGATTTTTAGTGGTATATGGCTCCCTAGCGGGCTCAGCAATCGCTTTGATCAATGTATACGCCCCAAACGAGAACCAAACAGAATTCTTAAAAAAGTTCTCGAAGGCGTAGACCCGGGATATCTGTCATCGATGATAGTGGGAGGAGACCTAAACATGGTCTTAAACCCTATCGAGGACAGATCATCCACAATGGGACCCCCCCATACAACCCCCTCCCAGATCACAGGGAAAAGGTTTAGGGGACTCTTGAGCGAGTTCTCACTGGTGGACATATGGAGAACCCAAAATCAGGGCCAGAGAGACTATACTTTTTACTCAGCATCTCACCAGACCTACTCTCGAATAGACCACTTCCTGGCCACTAAAAATGTGGTGGCAGCAACTACCAGCTCTGATATAGGACCAATCACATGGTCTGATCATGCCCCGATTACCTTAACCCTGTCAACCCCATTTGAAAAAACAATAAATTACTCATGGAGACTAAATCATTCATTACTCAACCATCCTGAGATAGAAAGGGAGCTCAGATCCGCTATTCGAGACTATTTCTTTTTTAATTCAGGATCCGTTTCCTCACCAGCAATCCTATGGGAAGCCCATAAGGCAACCATCAGAGGGAAATTAATTTCCATCGCGTCCCACAGGAAAAAAGCCCGCCAAAAACTAATAAAGGAGCTCACAGATAATATTAAAACAATAGAACAAACCCACAAAGCTAACCCCTCAAAAAAAATATATAAACACTGACAACAGCCAGAGCTAAACTTAGACAGATCCAGCTGGAGGATGTTGAGAAGGCCCTCAAATGGACCAACCAACAATACTATGACAAAGGGAACAAGGCAGACAGACTCTTAGCTACTAAATTAAGAGGGGTACTTAAACGGTCCCAAATCACGGCGATCAAGAGTAGATCTGGTGAGATACAACATAGTGACAACAAAATAGCAGCCGAATTTACAAAATTCTACACCGAACTTTACAATTTAAGATCCAAAAATGGCCGTCCTGAACCGATAGCATCCGAATTAATAGCGCAATATTTAGATAAATGTCAGCTCCCCACACTAACGGAGAAGGAAAACACAGTCCTCAACGCTGAGATTTCAAAAGAGGAACTGGATGAGGCGGTCAAATCACTGAAAATTACTAAGTCTCCTGGCCCTGACGGCTTCACGAATGTCTATTATAAGAGATTCTTGCCAGTACTATCCACGCATTTTTTTAAAATATTTAACGATTTCATGGAAGGAAACCAAATCCCCACATCAATGTCCCTGGCCACCCTGGCCATAATACACAAAGAAGGCAGAGACCCGATGCAATGTGGAAGCTATCGTCCAATCTCCCTTCTTAACTGTGATCTCAAACTATATAGCAAAATACTTGCAAATAGATTGAACCCCATCTTACCGAGACTAATAGACAACGACCAAGTAGGATTTGTCGCGGGCAGGCAGGCCTCAGACAATACTCGGAAGATAATAGATATTATTGAGCATGTCCATCTTACAGAGACCAAAGCACTACTCCTCAGCCTAGACGCAGAGAAGGCGCTCGATAGAATAGACTGGCTATTCATGGACCATGTTATGCGCAAATTCGGCTTTAAAGACGCATATCTAGAAGGAGTCCGTAGATTATACCAAAACCCGTCTGCAACAGTAAAATTGCCAGGGGGCAGTAACCAGAGATTCGAGATTACAAATGGAACTCGACAGGGATGCCCCCTATCTCCTCTCCTCTTCGCATTAACCATAGAACCCCTGGCATCAGCAATAAGAGCCAATAGAGACATCAAAGGAATAGAAATTGGACACAGGCAGAACAAAATATCACTATTCGCAGACGATGTCATCTTAACCCTTACACAACCCCAAATCTCCCTACCCAACCTCCAAAAAGAACTCCAAGATTTTGGAGATATATCAGGCTATAAAATCAACAACGACAAATCAGAAGCACTAAATTTAAGCCTGCCAGAGCCAGAGGTGAAACTCCTCAAGTGAAACTTTAACTATCATTGGAGCTCCTCGAGTATCAAATATCTGGGAGTTAAGATAGCGAGGAACTACCAATCCTTATATCAACAAAATTACCCGGCCCTTTTCCGGAAAATCAAACAGGACCTAGATAAATGGGGAGGATATCAGATATCATGGATCGGGAGGATGATCTCGGTTAAAATGAACATACTCCCTAGATTACTATATTATTTCCAGACTCTCCCGGTCCACATCCCTGGCTCAGAATTAAAGAACATTCAAAAACTAATCTTCCACTTTATTTGGCAGGGTAAGAAACCCAGAATTACCAGGACAGTTCTCCTGACATCAAGGGGGAGAGGAGGACTTGGCGTCCCAGACATCACAAAATACTACCAAGCCGCCCAATTGCGACAGGCAGTAGTCTGGAACGCTAGCCCAAATCAATACTGTTGGCTAGATATAGAAACATATTATGCCGGGACGCCTTCACTGCCGGCTTGCCTTTGGTCCTTGAGCAGGGAAGACATGCAGAATAGTAAATTCAAATTAGGTCCGATGAGACACACATGGGAGACTTGGACGAAATGCAAATTTAAATTTAAGCTCACAACACCTCAATCTCAACTAATACCAATTTATAAAAACCCAAAATTCCCCCCTGGCTGTGAGCCCAGACATTTGGACCAATTCAAAGCAAAAAATATCAGAGCGATTGCCGACCTCCTGAGTTTCAAGGAGTTCCTGAGTTATCAAAACCTACAAACCAAATATGAAATGGTAGGGCTGGATGTCTTCAAGTACCTACAAATTCGGCACTTTGTTCGAACTCTGTCCCCAACGTTGAAATTTCCCCCTCTCACTGGTTTCGAGCGGCTCTGTAGAGAAACAGGCCACCAGAAAGGTCTTATAACACAAATTTATGCCGAATTGGAAAGGGCCACAGAAGCCCCCACACATGACTATATGCTACATTGGGCAGCAGAATTGGAAATAGTTATAGACCGAGAGGACTGGGAAAGAATTTGGGAAACAGCCTCAGGAACTTCTATATGTACCACAATCAAAGAAAATATATATAAAATATTGTTTCGCTGGTATCTTACCCCAGTTAGAATAAATCAAATCTACCCCCAGGCGTCCGATCTATGCTGGAGAGGCTGCGGTCAAAAGGGGGACATGGCACACATTTGGTGGACATGTCCGGAAATTCAGAAATACTGGGGAACTATACAAAAATTAATAGAAGAGGTCACAGACCTCAAAATCCCTATTGATCCGTTGACCTACCGGCTGGCCAGGCCCTTAGAAAATTTGGACCGACCAACAGGTAAATTAATCTCCTTCATTCTTACAGCGGCTAGATGTGCGGTGGCGGCCGCCTGGAAGACGGTGTCTCCCCCCTCAAAACAAACGGTAAAAAATAGGGTGCAAGAGGTGATGAATATGGAGAAATTGTCAGCTTTCTTGAAAAGATCTACTGACTCCTTTAACAACACATGGGACCCGTGGCTGACCCATATGGCACCCCTACGCCATTAACCCATATAGGAGAAGTAAAGAAGAAAGATAACTCAGAAGCCTTAGCGGGGAAAAAAAAGAAAAGGCTGAGGACACGGGAAGCAACGGGCTTCCCCCCCCCCCCCGCCCTCCTCTCTCTTTCCCCACTCTTGTTTTCTGTTTCTATACTCGCGCTCTCTGCATAGCCCCTGGAGGGTCAGGGGAGCGATGAGTCTTTCTCTTTCTTTAACTGATAAAAGGAGAAAATCTGTATTAGGCTGTAATAATGTTTATGACGTGTATAATGTGGAATATTCAAATGCCTAATAAAAAATTTTGGAAAAAAAAAAAAAAGAATCCTACCTGTTTCGGCGCTACTGCGTCTTCCTCATAACTAATACCAGGGATCAATATCGCCAGACAGAAAGACAAGAGTTTATAAAATTAATTTATTGGAAAACATTAATTCAAAACTATATATATATATATATATATATATATATATATATATATACAGTGTTCAACAAATCACCCAAAAATCTACTCGCCCAACCAAAAAATCTACTCGCCACCTATTCCCGCCCCCAACCCCGCCCCCAACCCCACCCCCAGTCCAAAACCCCCTCTAATACTAGTGCCCCCACAAAATACATACCAAAAAAAACCCATCCCTCTAAATACATGTAACCCCACCCCGCCAATACATATTAAAAATGCCCCCACCAGAGGGGGCGTGGCCAGGAGGCTGAGCGTGCTAGTCGCAGCTTGCTCTGCTCCTCGGGAAAACGCCAAGTTCACCACCCAAAAGAAAAGAAAGAACACCCCAAAATACTCCCCAGGGCACTGCGCAACTTTTGGTACCTTTGGGCTCCCACGACTGCCGCTGTACCTGGCTCCGTGACCGCCAGATCGCTCGCGGGTCTCCCCACTGCCTCCAAAGAAAATCCAAGATGGCCGCCGGGACCGGGAGGTGGCACTAGTACCTGCAGGTACATCTAAATAGAAGGAGGTAAGGGGGACTCCTCGCTACACAGTACCGGGTGGGGGTGTGCCGCGGCGGCCAGGGGGGTGGCCGCCCACCCCTCCAAAATAACCACCCCTGCGCGCCCGTGCCCTGCCAGAGCAGCAAGACGGCGCCGGCCAGAAAGTTACACGCCGATCAAGGCACGGCGAAACCAGGGCGCCTGCTCCCCCTTGTGACTCCGGGGCCCTGTGAGCCCCGTGGGAGGGGGGGAGACCAGGGAAAGGGACTTATAGCTTGCCGCGGCCCTTTTGAGAGGTGGCCGGTGGCCATCTTGGTTCAGCCAGCCTGTACACAGTGTGGGGGGTGGCCGGCGGCCATCTTGATCCACCCAGCCTGCACAAGCACTACATCTGATTTAAAAAAAAAATTTGAAAGCAAAGAAGGCTCAATCAAAACCAAATACAGAAATGCAAACAATGTGTGTGTGACCGGGACATTTTAAGAATGAGGGGGCTCATCTCAATTTAAAATCCTTCCGTTTACATCACTCCAACAAACCCAGCTCTACTTTCAGCAAAAATTAGACTGTCCAACAACAAATATGCCGTCCACTAAACAACCAAAAAAAACAGCGGTCCAATGCGAGGCGTCCCTCTTCTTCAAAAAACAAGGCCCCAAAGACCAAGAAGCGTCTACCACAGGCGGAGACGCAGATTCAGATCCAGACTTTGGAGAAGAGACGGACGCTCCACTTACCCGCAAAGAAATGATGGTGTTTGTGCAGGAAATAAAAAGCTCTATCCACTCTGAGATGCAGAGCTTCCGCCGCAGCATCAGAGAGGAGATTGCGTCCATAGGAGACCGCATTGTGGACTTGGAGGAGAAGGTGGATAACACCGCCCTTGCACAAGAGACCCAAGTGCAAGATATCGAGGAATTAAAATCTCAAGTCAAAACAATCTTCGAAAAACTGGAAGACACGGAGAACCGGTCAAGACGCAATAACCTGCGGATCAGAGGTATCCCGGAAGAAGTGGACAACGCCCAATTGGACGCATATCTCACTTGGCTTTTCATGTCCCTGTTACCCGAAATATCGGAGGAAAAACTTCAGATGGACAGAGCCCATAGGCTTCCTAGACCGAAAGGCCTAGATCCAGCAAAGCCACGAGACGTGATCACACGCCTACACTACTTCCGTATTAAAGAAGAAATATTGAGAGCCGCTAGAACCACCCCAAAGATAGAGCAGGATAATGCTCCACTCCTCATCTTTCCGGACTTGGCTCAAATCACGCTGAATAAGCGAAGAACGTTCGCGCAGATCACCAACTCACTGCGGAACAATAAAATCCGCTATTGATGGGGTTTCCCGTGCAAAATATTGTTCACTTATCAAGAGACGATGTACATTCTACTCTCACCAGAAGAAGGTGAAGATAAACTACGATCATTGGGCCTACTGGAACCAGAGGATCCGGAGGCCTCTCAAAGGTCTCGTCAGTCACCTAAGGCACAACGCCAGGCATGGGTGAAAACACCAACCTCTAGGCGAGCAAAGACCCAACCCACTTGAAGATCTAGAGCTGGAAACTTACTTAATACCTATCTAAGATGGCAGACAACCCAAAACGTGGTCTGGACTTAAGGTACTAATCGAGACGTGGCCCACTCCAGTAACCCACCTAAAAACACACCAACTTCTGCGGTACCTGGAACACATCGACCAACTCGATCAATCCACCACGACCACGACAACCGGTACATCAAGAAGTTGCCGAGTTTAGTTTTTAAGTTTCTAGAACGGACAAGTTCACAGGTATGTTCCTGATGTTGAAACCCTGTGTATAAGACTAAATCTGGCCTTGTTGAATTGATATATAAGTATGTTCCTGATGTTGAAACCCTGTGTATAAGACTAAATCTGGCCTTGTTGAATTGATATATAAGTATGTTCCTGATGTTGAAACCCTGTGTATAAGACTAAATCTGGCCTTGTTGAATTGATATATAAGTATGTTCCTGATGTTGAAACCCTGTGTATAAGACTAAATCTGGCCTTGTTGAATTGATATATAAGTATGTTCCTGATGTTGAAACCCTGTGTATAAGACTGAATCTGGCCTTGTTGAATTGATATATAAGTTAGTATGTTTGAATGTAAAAAGGTTTTTTTTTTTTGTTCCCCTCAACTCTGTGCTGTTAATTGACCAAATGGAACAAGCTGACTGATTGGGGAGGGGGAGGGTCATATGACTGTTTTTTGTGTATAATACCAACACCTTTGCTGCATTAGGCAGGAACTGCATTAGGCAGTGAGGCATGTAAAGTGAGGTTTTTAAGTGATACAGTTAGACTACAGTTTGACTAGAGGTGACTGGGGACTGCATCTACTGCAAACTCTTTTACTCAAGACAACAAACGGTAAGCTATTCAGATCACACTATGATCCCAAGCTTGTTAGCCTGCATAGTTTAACCCCCACACCTTTACAACATCTTTCACTGCAGCCTCTCCCAAAACTGAATGCATAAAACACTTAAACCCTGATTTGACCCTAGCATTGCAATGCAGCAAAACACTTGACAAGGTACAGGCTCACCCCTGCTGTTTAGTCTGCACACACTCAATCTGCTCACAACAGCTCCTTGCAGCACTGCCTACCTCTGGCATCATGAACCTGCTATGTCTTTTAACTTTTTTCTTTCTCCTGGCCTCATGGAGATGTTACTCCCTCTATCCACTACAAACTCCTCCATCCTGGCCCACACCCAACATCACCATACACCCTGGACTACTCAAAAGCCTTGCACTATCTACTGAATGTTGGTGGAGAACTCTAAAAACCAGCACACCAACCACTGCTCACTCAAATGGCAAACACCACAAATTTACAACTTGCAAACAACTAACCAAATTTCTACTCATACTATTACTCTCTCTAGCAGGTGATGTTGAAACTAACCCAGGTCCTCCCATTTCAGCTCTGTCCCATGCCCCTGAGAATTCCACCTTTAAATTCCAAAAAGGGCTATCTGTCGCCCATATAAACATCCGGAGCCTGCTGCCCAAACTGGATGAACTAAGGGCATGGTGCCTTATGCATAAACCCAAAGCCATCGTTCTTACAGAAACATGGCTATCCCCTAAAACCCCTGATGCAAATTTCGCCATTCAGGGATACTCCATTTTTAGGAGAGATAGGTCAAAGAGAGGAGGAGGGGTGTTATTTTATATTGCAGACACCTTACAATTTACACTGTTAAATTGCCCACCAAGTCCACCCTCTTTTGAAACTCTAGTTGGCAAAATCTGCATCCCCTTTTCTAAGCCCATCTTGCTTGCTGGCATCTACTGCCCCCCTAAAGCCCCTCTACAATCCTTGACTGATATCACCCAATTTCTTGGCTCCATTTCCTCTCTGAATGAGAAGAGTGAGCTGCTAGTTCTTGGGGATTTCAACTTCAACTGGCTTGACCCTAAAAACCACAAAATCCAGATACAACTCAAGTCACTTAACCTATCGCAACTCATTTCCCAACCCACACGGATAAACCTGAAATCGCATAACCATTCCTTGCTAGACTGGATTCTCTCCTCAAACCCCAGCAGAATCCAATCCTCTGGCATCCTTCCTGATATTTTCAGTGACCATGCAATAGTGTACTGTGTAAGGAAAATTAAACCACCCCATTCAAGCTCTAAAGTTCTCCTCACTAGAACATTTAGAAACTTTAGCCCACAACAGTTTCTAGATGACCTTACCAACTGCCCATGGCACAGAATCGATTTAATTCCCGACCCTGATTCTGCGCTCGACTATTTCCAATCCGAGTTCTTAAAACTCTGCGATACCCATGCTCCACTACGCAAAATAAGGGTACGGGGGGCCCACCTTCCATGGGTTACACCTGACCTTATAGCACTCTACCAGTTCAGGGATGCCTTGTGGAAAAGCTACAAAGTAACTGGCACTACCAAGGATCTCAATCACTACAGATGCATGCGGAATATGTGCACAAGGCAAACAAGGCATGCAAAAGCACAATATTACTCTGACAATCTCCTTCAGAACACATCAAACCCAGCTAACTTCTGGAAGGTTATCAACAATATATTCCAGCCTCCTAACCATCAACAACCAAGTAATATCACTAAGGGGGATATTACTCTGACAAACCCCACTGACATTGCAAATGCATTCAATGATTACTTTGTGGGGTGTGCCACTAACTTATTAGCGAAACGCAGCACAAACCCCAAACATGAATCTCATCCTGGGAGTATCCCTACAGTCCCAACCCCTCCCAACACTGCCCACAATTTTCAATTTAGCCCAGTATCTGAAGAGGAGATTACACAAGCGCTCCTCAAACTAAAACTGAGCAGCCAATGTGGACCCGACTTACTACAATCTAGGTTCCTACGACTTGGTGCCCCAGCCATTGCCAAACCAATTGCGTCCATAGTCAACTCTATCCTGTCTGCAGGCCATATCCCTAAGACCTGGAAAACTGCCAGAGTTGTCCCAATCTTCAAAAGTGGGGACAAAAATACTGTCTCAAACTACAGGCCAATCTCACTTCTCCCAATTCTATCCAAAGTTATGGAAAAATGTGTCCACTCACAATTAAGTGATTTCTACACCAAGACAAATTTCCCTAGCCAATTCCAGTCTGGGTTTCGTCCCAAACACTCCACCGTAACTACCCTGCTAAAAGTTTGCAATGAAATCCAGTGTGGAATGGAACGGGGACAACTCACTGGTGCAGTATTCCTAGATTTTGCAAAGGCTTTTGACACAGTTGATCATGTTATCCTGCTTAACAAACTCCAGAGCTCTGGAATAGGGAAACATGCTTTAAACTGGTTTCAGTCCTACCTATCAGGAAGATCCCAACATGTGTCCATCTCAGGCTCTAACTCCAACCCCCTGGATATCACCTGTGGTGTCCCGCAAGGCTCTGTTCTGGGGCCCCTACTCTTCTCAGTGTTCATTAATGATCTTCCCACAGCTTGTAAGGAAGCCTCAATACACATGTATGCAGATGACACAATCCTATATGCACACAGCGATAGCCTCTCTGACCTTCAACACATACTTCAGTCTGACTTTTTGAGACTCGAAAACTGGATTTCCCAAAACAAACTGTTTTTAAACACTGACAAGACTGTAACAATGGTATTTGGGACCAAGACTAAATTTGTAAAGCTTCCAGTGACTGAGCTACTGATTAGAACCAACGCTAACACCACCCTAACCGCTGTCACTAGTTTTAAATACCTGGGCTTATGGTTTGACTCCCACTTAACATTCGGGATGCACATTGATACCCTGACAACCAAGACCTATGCCAAACTAGGGGTACTTTACAGGAACAAATCCTCCCTAAGTCTCCTGGTCAGAAAGCGTATTGCACAGCAGATGTTAATGCCAATTATTGACTATGGAGACATAGTATATGGCTCGGCACCTCAAACCCACCTTAGCAAACTTGACACCCTCTACAATTCAATTTGTCGTTTTGTTCTCCAATGCAACTACAACACACATCACTGCGAAATGCTCAAAGAACTAGATTGGTCATCACTAGAATATAGGCGCAAAGTTCACCTTTCCTGTCTCACCCTCAAATACTTTCTGGGCAAGCTACCCAGCTACCTGAACAAGCTCCTCGCCCCTACCACATGCAGCACCTATCACCTGAGATCAGACTCCAAAAGACTATTCATGGTCCCAAGGCTCAACAAAGTATCCGGACGTTCCTCCTTCTCCTTCCGTGTACCCCAAAACTGGAAGAACCTACCAGAGACCCTCACATCCACCACCAGTTTAAGTTCTTTCAAATCTAAGGCTGTCTCACATTTTAACCTGGTCTGTAACTGTTTCATACGCTCATAATATATATTTTCTTTAACTGTGCATGCAATGTCTTGTATATAATGTATACCTTGTTCATTTATGTAACTGTACTTGTAACCATGTATTATTTATTTTTCTCTGTGCCCAGGACATACTTGAAAACGAGCGGTAACTCTCAATGTATTACTTCCTGGTAAAATATTTTTTTAAATAAAAAAAATAAAAAAGTCCCAAAATCCAGGTTATCTCCTTGCTCCTTATGAAACTGTTCTCCCACGTTACCCACAAGTTCGAGACATTCAAAGTTCGATAATCAGTTTGAACTAACCCGAACTGTTCTCTAGATAAAAGTGTATTTGTAATATAAGTCTATATGTTGCCTATAATAGAATTGGTTTCCCAAAGTTCAGCTACCAATTCTTTATTACAGGCTAAAATATTAAAGGTTATGTTTTAGGTAACTTTTTCCATGTTATTTCTCCCTCTCCCCCTGTAGACTACGAATGCAGAGTCTGCCAAACTATAGCTGCCAATCAACCCTACTTAATGCTTCTAAAATTGAGAAAGGATATGTTGATGTAAACAGGTATAACTTCCATTGCCCCCCATTCTTGCTTTTATTTCCCTGATGTGTAAGATCACACACACAACCCACCCCGTACTCTTTGGGGTGATTTTGTTTTCCCTTTTCGAAAGTTCGGCTCCTGGACAAAGGAGCACTGCAGCGCTGAGCCGCTGGGCCACTGCCCGCCCCCCTCACGTTCATTTAACCTGTGAGTGCGAGAGACTCGCACCACAGGTCCTACTATGGCTGGTCCCCCCAAACAATGTTTGGAAGCCGGGGTCCTCGGTTTACCCCTCCCTCCCCCCTCTACCCTTCCCCTCCTCCAAGTTTTGTAAGCATTTACCACTTTTATGGAATAATATGTATATCTCTCGTTGTATATGTTCTCATACCAGATTGTTTCCAAAGACGGATGTACCGACGCTTCAACTATATGTAAGTTATCACTCTGTTCATTTGTATTACAGAATCCTGAACCACCACCATGCCGATTAATATAATATCCCAAAACACCAAGGGCTTAAACACCCCCCGAAAGAGACGTATTGCTCTTTCGGAAGCCAAAAGACTGGCAGGAGATATAATCTTGCTACAAGAAACCCATTTGAAAAAGGAGGATCAGTCACTGCTGTTCAGCAATGACTACCCCCTAGTCTACCACTCATCAGCTCCCACGGAAAAAAATGGCGTAGCTACACTTTTCCATAAAAATCTAAACTTCAAAGTAGATAAAATTAAAAGTGATCTCGCTGGGAGAATTCTAATTATCACAGGGTCACTGGACTCCACTGATATAACAATAGTCAACACTTATGCCCCTAATGAAAATCAAGAATCCTTTTTCCAGGAACTAACAAATTTAATCCTCTCTGTCCAGAAAGGCCTTTTAATTTTAGCAGGAGATCTAAATGCAATTATGGACCCAAATCTAGATAAATCTCCCAGTCGTCCCCCCCCCCCCCCGCCACAAAAAATAGTTCCCTCTACTCGCAGACTTGTATCTATGACCAAAGACCTATTGTTGGTAGACTCCTGGAGATTAGTCAATAGCAATGTAAAGGATTTCTCCTTTTTCTCTCACCCCCATAATAGCTATTCTCGAATTGACTATATCCTAATAGACCAACAAATTAGCGATAATATTTCCTCAGCAGTAATTGCCCCCTCTGCTTGGTCAGACCACTCTACGCTCATAACCAAATTGGCCGGCCTCACCCCCAAAAATAAAACAAGGTCGTGGTCCTTGAACGAATCCCTACTACTGAACCCACAAAATTTCCAACTAATAGAAAAAGAACTGGCCCAATACTTTGAAATAAACAACACCCCAGAGATTTCCTCTTTTACCCTCTGGGAGGCCCACAAATCAGTGATAAGAGGCAAACTGATTGCCCTGGCTTCTCAGAAAAAGAAAAGAAAAAACAAAACAAATTGAAATGCTCACACAAAAACTATCAGAATTAGAACTTATTCACAAGTCAAACCCCTCCCGGAAAAATTACAGGCAAATAATCTCAGTGAGGGGCGAACTAAACCTTTTGTTAGTGTCAAACGCAGAAAGAGCTATAAGATGGACTCAACAGAAATACTATGAAAAAAGTAACAAAGCAGATAGAATGCTGGCACGCAAATTAAAGCAAAAACAAGCTAAGGCTAAAATTCATAACATCCACACTAAAAATGGCTCAGTATCCCACAACCCCAAAATTATAAGTGATGCATTTAGGGACTACTACACATCCCTTTACAATCTACCAGGCCCAGTGGGAGACTCGGCTAAAGAGAAAAGAGCAATAAAGATCCGGAATTACCTAACAAAATGCCGACTCCCCACTCTAGACCCAAATGACATCACAAACCTTGAGAAAATTATAGAGCCCCTGGAAATTATGGAAGCAATAAAATCCCTGAAAATTGGGAAGGCCCCTGGTCCGGGTGGATTTTCTAATCTTTACTACAATAAATATTCCACAACTCTCCTCCCATTTCTTACCAAAGTATTTAATGAGATGAAACTAGGCCTTCCCCCTCCTAGAGATATGCTTCAAGCTACCATAGTGGTAATCCCCAAAGAGGGGAAAGATCCTCTGTTGTGTTCTAGCTACAGACCTATTTCGCTGTTAAATACAGACCTAAAACTATACGCAAAGATCCTGGCCAACAGATTAAATAGTATCCTCCCTAAATTGGTTCATCCGGACCAGGTGGGGTTTGTCCTGGGCAGACAAGCCCTTGACAACACAAGAAGGACAGTGAATCTAATACACGTAGCAAACCTTACAAAGTGCCCATCTCTATTACTCTCTTTAGACGCAGAAAAAGCGTTCGATCGATTAGATTGGCAGTTTGTCAGCTACGCTTTCGCAGATGGGATTCACAGCCAAAATTTTAAATAGTATAAACACTCTATACTCCACACCAACGGCCATCGTGAGGACGAACAGCTCTTTGTCTGACCCCTTCCCAATATTAAATGGAACTAGGCAGGGGTGTCCGCTCTCACCTTTGTTGTTCGCCTTAGCCGTAGAGCCATTAGCATGCCAGATAAGGATGAACCCCAATATTGCGGGTATTTCTGTTGGTCAGGAAGAATTCAAAATAGCTCTTTTTGCGGATGATATACTATTGACGCTTTCAAAACCTCTCACATCTCACAAAATTTTTCAGGTTCTATCAGAATTCGTCTCACTTTCAGGTTATAAAATTAATCATTCCAAATCCATGGCCCTTAGTTTAAATCTCCCCAAAGAATTAGTAAAATTACTACAACTAAATTTTGACTTCAAATGGAACGCGAACCATATTAAGTATCTAGGGGTTCAACTAACAAAAAATTATTCCACTTTATACAACGCAAATTTTAAACCCTTCTTTGACCAGATAGTCAAGGACTTAGCCACTTGGAACCCATATATAATATCTTGGTTTGGGAGAATAACTATTAAAATGAATATTTTACCTAGACTCCTCTATCTCTTTCAAACTCTCCCGGTTAAAATCTGTCAGAAAGATTTAAATAATATTCAGAAGAAAATTTTGAAGTTTGTCTGGCAAAACAGGCGACCTAGAGTTCGCAAAGATATTCTATATAAGTCCAAATCAGAAGGAGGCTTAGCTCTTCCAAATTTACAAAACTACTATAGAGCAGCTCAATTAGGGCAACTGGTTAGCTGGCATTCAAACCCAACCGAAAGGAGGTGGGTCGAGATAGAGGATTTAATTTGCTCCCCATGCAGAATAAAAAATCTTCTCTGGCTCAACAAAAAGTCTAGACCACCCAAGAGTCTCAAGAACCCGGTGATATCCTTTGCCTGTAATATCTGGGACTCCCTCAAATCCAAGTTTCAATTAACCGGTACCCCTTCCCTCATGCAACCCCTATTCTCGGACCCCTCTCTTCCTTTTTACACAGTAAACCCGCTCTCCCATACCTGGGTTCAAAAAGGTCTCACGAGAGTCAAAGATATTCTCGTTCAAGGGAAAGTCCCCCCATTCGCCTCTCTGCAATCATGATATCCCCTCTTCCGATTTTTTCAGATTTCTCCAGGTTAGACATTATATCCAATCAGCCTATAAACCGAGCCAACCCCATACTTTAACTCTGTTTGAGGAATGGTGTTTACACCAACCCCACACAAAGGGCATCATCTCCAGAATTTATCAAAGCCTATCCTCTATCAAGAGCAATCAAACCCCCGATAAATATATGGTATCCTGGGAAAAGGATCTTAACGTTTGTATAGATCTTGATACCTGGAAAGACATCTGGGAAGCTGCCTCCAAAAATTCATCGTGCGTTGTAATAAAAGAATATTTACAAGTTAATATACAGATGGTACATGACTACTGCCAGACTGCACTCTTTTCTCCCAGGGGTCTCCCCACTATGCTGGCGTGGTTGTGGCGAAGTTGGGGAATATTGTGCATATATTCTGGTCATGTCCCAAAATCCAACAAACATGGACGGAAGTGTTCACCTTAATACACAAGATCCTAGAAATCACTGTCCCACATGACCCAGTATATATATTGTTAGACAAGCCAATAGCCAATATTCCTCAAAAAAAAGCTAGAGTACTAGCCCAAATGTTAAATGCTACACGGTGTACAATTGCCAAAAATTGGAAACAACCTGCCCCCCCATCCTTAAACCAAATAAACAATAAAATCTGGCATATAGTTTATATGGAAAAACTCTCAGCCTATCTGAACGGTTCTACCTCGCGATTTTCTGAGACTTGGGCCCCCTGGTTTCGCCATGCAGGTATATCCCCATATATAGATTAGAATATTCGGAACAGAGTGATACATGTTGTAACTAAAATGTTGTGTACAATGCTATATTTTTACAAATGCTTCCCCTCCCCCACCTTCCCACCTCCCCTTTTTTATTTGTTATATGTTTTGTTAATTCTTATTTTGTATGAAAAAATGCTCAATAAAAATTCAAGTAAAAAAAAAAAAAAAAATGCCCCCACCAATACATATTAAAAATGCCCCCGCCAATACATTTTTAAAAGACCCACACCGCCTCAATACATTTTTAAAAGACCCCCCCCCGCCTATAAATATTTTTTAAAAATCGGGCCACACGGGTAAAATCATATCTTTTCCAGCACCCCTCATATCACCCTCCAGCACCCCTCATATCACCCTCCCCTGCATCTCCCTCATATCACCCTCCCCTGCATCTCCCTCATATCACCCCCTCTGCATCTCCCTCATATCACCTCCCCCTGCATCTCCCTCATATCACCCCCCTGCATCTCCCATATCACCCCCCCCTGCATCTCCCTCATATCACCTCCCCCTGCATCTCCCTCATATCACCCCCGCTGCATCTCCCTCATATCACCTCCCCCTGCATCTCCCTCATATCACCCCCCTGCATCTCCCTCATATCACCCCCCCTGCATCTCCCTCATATCACCACCCTCATATCATCCCCCCTGCATCGCCCTCATATCACCCCCCCTGCATATCCCTCACATCACCCCTCACCTGCATGTCCCTCACATCACCCCGCACCTGCATGTACCTCACATCACCCCCCACCTGCATGTCCCTGACACATCACCCCCACCTGCATGTCTCACATCACCCCCCCACCTGCATGTCTCACATCACCCACCCACCTGCATGTCCCTCACATCACCCCCCACCTGCATGTCCCTCACATCACCCCCACCTGCATGTCCCTCACATCACCCCCCCACCTGCATGTCCCTCACATCACCCCCCATCTACATGTCCCTCACATCACCCCCCACCTGCATGTCACTCACATCACCCCCCACCTGCATGTCCCTCACATCACCCCCCACCTGCATGTCCCTCACATCACCCCCCACCTGCATGTCCATCACATCACCCCCCACCTGCATGTCCCTCACATAACCCCCCACCTGCATGTCCCTCACATCACCCCCCCCCCTGCATGTCCCTCACATCACCCCCCACTTGCATGTCCCTCACATCACCCCCCCATGTCCCTCACATCATCCCCCCCATGTCCCTCACATCACCCCCCGCCCCATGTCCCTCACATCACCCCCCCCCCCATGTCCCTCACATCACACCACCCCCTGCATGTCCCTCCTCCCTTTCTTCCCCTACCTCAAGCAGCGTGCAGGTTGCGGGCGGCAGAAGCATGGCAGTCAGAGGCGGCACACGCACGCTAGAGCGCGGCTCTGAGCGGGCTCGGGGGAGTGATCGGAAGAACCGAGGGGGGGGGAGTAATCGGAAGAACCGGGGGGTGGGGGGGGAGTGATCGGAAGAACCGAGGGGGGGGGGGAGTAATCGGAAGAACCGAGGGGGGGGGAGTAATCGGAAATACCGGGGGGGGGGGGAGTGATCGGAAGAACTGGGGGGGAGTGATCGGAAGAACCAGGGGGTGGGGGGGTGAACAGAATAGCCAGGGAGAGGGTAAGGTGACCGGAAGAGCCAGGGAAAGAGGGGGGCGCGGGGGGTGATCAGAATAGCCAGGGAGAGGGTAAGGTGATCGGAAGAGCCAGGGAAAGAGGGGGGCGCGGGGGGTGATCGGAATAGCCAGGGAGAGGGGAAGGTGATCGGAAGAGCCGGGGAGAGGGGTGATCGGAATAGCCGGGTAAAGGAAGAGCTGGGGGAGCCAGGTGAAGGAAGAGCCGGGGAGAGGAAGAGAGGGCACACCGCCGCAGCACGCACACGCCGACCCCTGGTGTCCATACTCACGAAGCACGCGTACGTACACAGGGGGTAAGGTGCAACTTTTAAAAAATGTACGTACTTGCGAGTGTACGTAAAACGGGTGTACGTAAAATGGGGTATGCCTGTACTATAAGTGACCTAAATATCCATAAACTAAGATAGGAATTAGGTGATATTGCGGTGGATAATAGTTATAAAAATGTAAAATAAAATAATGTCCATCGATATATAACAAATTTCAATGGGTATAAACCCCACAAAGTGTGTCCTGCGGAGAACCAGGCTGCTACCTCCAAGGATAAACCACTTCCTATGATGCACCTAAAAGAGAAAAAAAGAGAGAGCGCCCAATCCTAGTGTAAAAGCAACATACATGTAATTTAATAAAATAGGACAACTCTTCAATCATCTCACTCACACACACCAGATGATGTGAAAGTATGTATGAGATAAGTCTCAAACGCATTCACTGCCGCCATAATGATGATGATGCCCACCGTGCTCCTGGACGCCGACGGTATTTCCGAATACCGGAACATGGGAAACGGAACTGGTAAATCAGTGATCTGACATCTGATGAAGTTGTAGTCACAACAAAACACGTAAGGAAAGTTTGAGGATAATCTCTATCACACGCTGAGACTTCACTGCGAGACTACACTGAATGCAAACCATGGGGGAATCCAATACAAGCGTTGCAAATGCTACAGGAGATGCACGCTACATAGAAATGGCAGATGGTTACATACTGTGAGTACAACCTTCATTATCAAGATGTTTTCATCACTGTGGCTTGCCCTTGGGTGAAAGGATTATATGACTACTGACTGCAATTAGTTTTCCACTTGTACACTAGGGGTACTGAAGCTACAGCTACCACCATCAAGTTTATAGGATGACAAGTATACTGTATACTCACTTACTGATTGTGACCACATAGCTCTTTTTCTCTTTCAAGATTATGTGAATTGCATTGACTTTGTTTGGGTGCTGTGGTTTCAGCATTAGTGGAGACTCAGTGGTCTCTTTCTCAATCATGCTTTATATGTATGTATGTAGTAGTAGAAGATGGTTGCACTCTCTTATGTTGAATGCCTTATAAGAAATCTTTGCATATAAAAGTTAAGTATAAAGCAAATTCTCCTAGGAAATATTGTTACCAACACTGAATACATCAAATGGTGAATAAATTAAGGATTATTAAACAATACATCACAACTTGGCCCAATGTTTTGGTGTTGTTTGATCAATAAACCTTTATAGATAATATGACAGATTAGTCACAGCACAGATTTAAGAAGTTTATTGGAATTCTTTCACACATCCCTAACACATCACAAGAGGAGGTATTAATGGATCTATCTATACTTTGATACCGAGTAAACTAATAAGAACACACTGCACTGTCTAATGAAGATAAGTATTTATACACTGGTAATGAAAATGTTGCACTGTATAATAATTCAAAGTGTCACGGGAGACCAGGACTAATCACAAAAATCAGGGGTGCTTATGTTACAGATGTGGTGGTGTATTGGAGATGAAATATATTACAACAAACTTGGTATTGCAGTGATGTTGGAATCATTTTTTTCAAAAAAATAATAAAACAAAAAACTTTGCCTATATTGTATGTCTTTATTTATATAGCGCCATTAATGTACATAGCGCTTCACAGTAGTAATCAAATAAACATCACACATGGTAATCAAATAAATAACAGATATTATAAAAAACACATCATGGGAATAAGTGCTTCAGACATAAAAGTAACACTAAGGAAGAGGAGTCCCTGCCCTGAGGAGCTTACAGTCTAATTGGTAGGTAGGGAGAACGTACACAGACAGTAGGAGGAAGTTCTGGTAAGTGCGTCTGCAGGGGGCCAAGCTTTATGTATCATGTGTTCAGAATATCCACAGTGCTACTCATATGCTTTAAGCAAGTGTGTCTTAAGTTGGGTCTTAAAGGTGGATAGAGAGGGTGCTAGTCGGGGACTGAGGGGAAGGTCATTCCAGAGGTGTGGGGCAGTCGGTGAAAAAGGTTTAAGGCGGGAGAGGGCTTTAGATACAAAGGGGGTAGAAAGAAGACATTCTTGAGAAGAACGCAAGAGTCTGGATGCTGCATAAAGAGAAATTAGGGCTGAGATGTAAGGAGGGGCAGAAGAGTGTAAAGCTTTAAACGTGAGGAGAAGAATGGAGTGTGAGATGCGGGATTTGATCGGAAGCCAGGAGAGGGATTTCATGAGGGGAGATGCTGAGACAGATCTAGGAAAGAGTAGAGTGATTCTGGCAGCAGCGTTTAGGATAGATTGTAGTGGAGACAGGTGAGAAGCAGGAAGGCCGGACAGCAGGCGGTTACAGTAATCAAGAAGGGAGAGAATGAGGGCCTGAGTCAGAGTTTTAGCAGTCGAGCAACAGAGGAAAGGACGTATCTTTGTTATATTGCTGAGGAAAAAGCGACAGGTTTTAGAAATGTTTTGAATGTGAGAGAGGAGTCGAGTGTGACCCCTAGGCAGCGTGCTTGGGCTACTGGGTGAATGATCGTAGTTCCAACAGTAATGTGGAAGGAGGTAGTAGGGCCAGGTTTGGGAGGAAGTATGAGGAGCTCTGTTTGAGCCATGTTGAGTTTAAGGCAGCGGAGGGCCATCCAGGATGATATAGCAGAGAGACATTCAGAAACTTTGGTTTGTACAGCAGGTGTAAGGTCGGGTGTTGAAAAGTATATTTGTGTGTCGTCAGCATATAGGTGATAATTAAACCCAAAAGATGTTATTAGATCACCTAGAGAGAGTGTGTACAGAGAAAAGAGAAGAGGTCCCAGGAAGGAGCCCTGGGGTACCCCCACAGAGAGATCAATAGAGGAGGAGGAGGTGTTAGCAGAAGAGACACTGAAAGTATGATGGGAGACGTAGGATGAGATCCAGGATAGAGCTTTGTTCCGAATACCAAGAGTATGGAGAATATGAAGGCGAAGAGGGTGGTCCATGGTGTCAAATGCTGCAGAGAGGTTGAGTAATATGAGTAGAGTGTAATGACCTCTGTCTTTGGCAGCAGGGAGGTCGTCAGTTATTTTAGTGAGGGCTGTTTCCGTGATGTGAGCAGTGCGGAAGCCAGATTGTAGAGGGTCTAGGAGAGAATAGGTGTGGAGAAAATAGAGCAAGCGAGAGAATACAAGACGTTCATGGAGTTTAGAGGCAAAAGGCAGGAGGGAGATAGGTCGATAGTTAGAAAGACAGGTAGGGTCAAGCTTGCTGTTTTTGAGTAATGGTATGACTGTTGCATGTTTGAAGGAGGATGGAAAGGTTCCAGAGCAGAGGGAGGAGTTAAAAATGTGTGAGCGGAGGCGCATGCGCGATGGATCAGGAGATTGCGGCTTAATTTGAAGGCTCCGCCAGTCCCCGGTGCAATTAAATAAATAAATACTATAAACACCCGGTCTAACACGGCGCAAACTACACCCCACGAAGCGCTGAAGCGGCGGCTATGCCAATAACTCGGGCCAACACAAAAAGCACGAAGAGAAAATCCCTAGACCTGAGATCCTACTTCTGGCATACTGAGCAGGCAAAGAACAGGGACGAGACGGCCATGTCAGCGGGCGGGAGCTCCGATACGGACTCCAGGCTAGAGCGGGGAGACCCAGAGGAAGAAGCAGAGGGAGGACATGACAAAAATTTTAAAAGAAATAAAATACTTTTTCCGCAGCGAAATGGATGGACTGCGCAAAGACATACAGGGGATAGGAGAACGCACACACGAATTGGAGCAGCAGATGGACATCTCTATGGAATGTCACCAGCACACAGGGCAAGAATTAGCACAAATAAAACAAAGGTTGTTGGAACTAGAAGAGAAGCAGGCAGATGGAGAAAATCTGGACAGAAGAAACAATATACGGCTGAGAGGCATAATTGAGGAGTTCCTGGACGTCGAGGACTTCGTGGGGAGGTGGATGGAGTCCCTGCTGCCAGACACGTCCCCTTCAGAGCTCCAGAAGGACAGATGCTACCGTGCCTTGCGGGCAAAGCCTCTCCCCAACAACCCCCGCGAGATGTCATCTTACGCATACACTATTTTAAAATAAAAGAGGAGATATGCAAAATCACCAGGGCATCCCCTACACTTCAATTCGATGGAGTGAAACTGTCAGTCTATCAAGATATCTCCCCAACTACACTCAGTAAAAGACGTTCCCTACAGCCCCTAACAAAGGTGCTGAGAGATAGGGGCATACGCTACAGATGGGTCTTCCCCTTTGGACTCCTCGTTATTAAGGACGGCAAGGCTCACAACCTGCGGCATTTGGAGGAAGGGGCAGCGCTCCTGAAAAACTTAGGAGTAAAGGACATGCTCCCGCCGCAAACAGAGCAGCGCCCGACAGCAGAGACAACCTGGACAAGAGTGAACAGGGCGGCTGAGAACAAAAAGGCCAAGAATAAAAATAAACCCTGAGTTCTGGATGGAGAATCTGTTTTGTTAATGCCCTCTTGTTGTACTCCCGGCGCTCCTGGCTGGTTCGGCGGCACGTTGCCCCCTGTGATGCCACGGGAACTGGGCGTAGGGAAAAAGTCCACGATTAAACCCTGTTCCCACAGTTTAAAGTTGTTTGCTGGGCTGTCCCCATGAACGTTAACGCTACAAAACCTCAGAAAAAACAACAAAAAAACAGGTTTAAATCCAAAGAGTTGTCACCCATAATGGACGAAAGATGGCGCCTCGTGGACCTGCCTGAGGAGACATCGTGGTGCCGAAGAAGAAGCGGGGTCTCTTCGCGGGCTAACATGGCGCCTCTGCTAAAGGCGCGAACTTAATGCTGCTGGGACAAGGGGGCGGTAAGGGAGGATGCAGAGGAGGAGCCACAGGAGGAAGGGGGAGGTCCCACTTACCCGGTCCGACGACACGAGGAATTGACGTCAGGGGCCGGGCGCCCGGATATGACGTAACCGGCAGATCAACCAGGAAGTGAAGAGGGGGAGCGGTTAGGTCTCGAGGCAGAGGTATGCGAATTCCTCGGCTGAGAGACCTGGCCTTCTGATACGGGGAGGGGAAGCAAGAGGACGATTGGGAGGGGGGGACTCCGGAGAACGAGCACGGCGGAATGAATGGAGGGGGGAGGTAAAAGGCACAGACAAGGGCATGGCACAGAGCATCAGGTACCATAACCAGCGGGCGGGGAACAGGCACAGGAGCGGGGGGGAAAGGAAGGATGGGGGGGGAGAAGAAAGAGGGAGGGGAGGGAGAGGATGAGAGGGGGGTGGAGAGAGAGAGGGGAAGGAAACGACAAGCGGGAAAGGAAGAGGGTAGAGAGGGAGTGGAAGAGGGGGGGGAAGAGAAAGATGTGGGAGGGACGGGGCAGACACGGGGGAAGGACAGGAAGAGAGGGGGGGGGAATGAAGGGGGGAGAGTGCGGAGGAAGGAGGGTGAAGAGGGGTGAGAGCAGAAGGGGGAGGAAGAGTAGGGGATCAGAGGGAACAGGTGAAGGTTAAAAATAGCAGGGGGGGGAAGAAACAAACAAAAAAAAAAAAAAATCTATAAAAAAGGAGGGTAGTGAGAACAAATGGACAGTGCAGCAGGCTAATTAACCCACACCAGGTGGTAAGTTTGAGAATAAGGCATAAAGTTTCAAATTAGGGTTTTTCAGAATAGCTGGGTGTAAGGATTACACAAATGTACACATTATAGTAATATTTAGTTTTGAACATTATAATGATCAATAGCGCAGGGGGATGGGCGGCAGCCCAGCTCTCCTGGCAGTAGGCGTGGGCCTAGACCACACTGATCAGGGAACATCAAGGTCAATGGGGAAAGTCCCGGGGAATGTGGACCTCCTAGAGAACTGGAGCCTTGCATGGAGGATGGTTGCAAGAGCACGGGGTCCCTGGGCGCATGAGCTCAGACCTGCAAGTTCTAGCAAGAGCTCAAAACAGTTGTTGTTTATGTTGTTTATGATGTTGTTTATACTATATGATGTTCTGTATCCCTGGTATGTATTTGGGAGTGTCTCCCCCCCTCCTGTCCCGACCCCCCACATGGGCCGATCACTGGACCGGCTGGAGCTACGCGGACCAGCGGCAACTCAGCCACCGACTGGCAAGGTCACTCGCATCAGTGCACAGAATGGGGTAAGCAGACCTATCCACACACCACAATGTCTGTAAACTGGTTATCTCAAAATATGAAAGGTTTCAACAGCCCGCAGAAGCGGAGAGTAGCTTTTTCTGAATACAAGAAAAAAAAGATAGATGTTTTGTTTCTGCAGGAAACCCATTTTAGAGCCAGACACAACCCCAAGTTTTTAGATGCCCAGTACCGACAGTTTTATCTAGCATCAGCACGAGAGAGAAAAAAAAGGGGTAGCTATACTTCTACATAATAGTTTCCCATTCAAAATAAATAAAGTTAAAAGAGATGTGGAGGGCAGATATCTTATTCTGATAGGGACAATACAAAACAGTATTATGACCTTGGCATCGGTCTACGCCCCATGCGAAAATGACCCACAGTTCTTTCGATCTTTTTTCGCACTCCTGAATAGGGTGGCAGAGGGCAGCATGGTGCTCGCAGGGGACTTTAATAAACGACTAGACCCGCACATGGACAGAACACGGACGAAACATAGTGACAGAGCAGAGGGGGTCACAGCGCTCCGACGGGATCAGAGATAATCAATTGGTGGACATTTGGAGGGAACAGCACCCTGGGGAGCGGAGTTACACATTCTACTCCAACCCACATGACAGCTACAGCAGGATCGATTATTTTTTGGTGTCAGCTAGATTGGTCCCTCAGATCACCTACTCAGGAATTATGATATTTCATGGTCAGATCACGCACCAATTGAGCTGAGGTGCTCCCAGATCAAACTAGCCAGCCCGGGAGCAAATTGGAAACTAAATGAGTCTTTACTCAAGATCCCAGAGACCGCGCAACAAATAAAAGATGAGATCTCACAATTCTTTAAAACTAACACCGGCAGTGTGGAGGTCCACGTCACCTTGTGGGAGGCTCACAAGGCCACAATGCAATGGGGTCCTGATTAATATAGCAGCAGGTAGGAAAAAGGCAAGGGAAGCTAAAACAAAGCTGCTAAGGGAGAGGCTCCATGAGCTCTCTATCCAGCATACCCAATCAGGTAGAGCCGATACATTGAAGGAGTTGAAAGACTAAACTAAAAGAGGTAGTTGCTAACCTTAAACCTGCAAAAGCTCCAGGCCCAGATAGATTTTCTAATTTGTACTATAAAAAATATATAGGAATCCTGTCCCCGTACTTACTGAGGATGTTCAACCATATTCCAACAGGGGGCTCCTTCTCAGACATGATGTTGCAGGCGTCCATCTCAGTGATAAGCAGGGCAAAGATCCTACCAATTGTCCAAGCTATCGGCCGATATCTTTGATTAACTCAGATATTAAAATCTACTCCAAATTACTGGCCAATAGATTGAGTTCGATTCTGCCTAGGCTGATTCACCCAGATCCAGTTGGCTTCATCGCAGGTAGGCAAGAGGCCGATAACACTAGAAGGATAATTGATACTATAGACTATATAAATGCCAACAAGATCCCGGGAATGATTGTAAGCTTAAAAAGCCTTTGACAGAATCGACTGGCCCTATCTGGATGCCACGCTTGCAGCATTTGGAATGGGGGACACGGTAACATGGGCAATCAAAGCACTGTACACTAATCCAACAGCGCGGGTAATCCATCAGGGGTACCCGTCAGACTCGCTGCAAATTAAAAGTGGTACAAGACAGGGCTGCCCACTTTCGCCACTGTTGTTCGCCCTATGCATGGAACCACTAGCAAACCATATTCGCAGTAATAAAGACATCACAGGAATCCAAATTCAATCTCAGGAGTACAAAACCGCGTTATACGCAGATGATGTTATCCTGACATTGACTAAGCCCCTGGTCTCCCTACCCAACCTCTTTGACCTCCTAGATAAATTCAATTCGGTTTCAGGGTTTAAGATCAACCAATCAAAATCGGAGGCGCTAAGCCTGAACCTCCCTAAAACTACCGAAAAACTAATAGAGATTAACTTCAATTTAAATTGGCAACCCAAGATGATTAAATATCTGGGAGTTAATCTCACAAAGGAGGTTAAATTACTATATAAAGCAAACTACCCCAAACTCTTACAATCCTTGAGAAGGGAGCTGAAGGAATGGGTGACATACGGTATCTCCTGGATTGGAAGAATTTATAGCGTTAAAATGAACCTTCTGCCCAGACTATTATACCTTTTTCAGACACTCCCCATACCCATAGATAGAGCGGACATAAGAGACTTACAGATCCAGATCTTTAACTTTATCTGGAACAATAAGAAAGCTAGGATACCAGCAACAACACTAATAAAAACCCAAACAGCAGGCGGACTGGCGGTACCTTGCTTGTTCTCATATTACAGAGCGGCACAATTGAGCCAAATTATCCAATGGCACACAGATCCAAAACGGCGTAGATGGGTGGAGCTGGAGAGTGAGCTGCGTGCTCCATTGGACATTCAGAACCTGATTTGGTACTCAAAAATTAGACTAAAGAAAATCTCAAGACCGCTATCCTCAATGACTACCTCACTCTCGGTTTGGGAAGCCACCAAATTTAAATGCGCCTTAACCAAGCGGAACTCGCTGATGACACCATTATTTGGCAACCCGGATTTTGCTCCGCGGCTGGACGAGGGACACTTTACACTCTGGAAACAGAGTGGGTACGGGAGGCTGAGGGATCTGGAAGGCACTAGCACTATCCAAACATTCACGCAAATTCAGGCCGACAAAGGCATCCGCAACACAGAATTCTTTAGATACCTCCAGATCCGGGCATTTTACACCAAATACAAGAACCGTCCTAAAGTGATGAATTTCGAATCGCTCTGTGCACGTGGGCACAACACACCGGGACTTACGTCTAGACTGTACAGAGAAGTAATCGATCCTGGGGTTGGACCCAGACCACGACTCGACTACATGACCCAATGGGAGAAAGACTTAGGGGAGACATTAGAGGACGAGGACTGGACAGACATACTTGAGGCGACAGCAAAAACCTCGATCTGTACGACGTTGAAGGAGAACTCATAAGGTGTTAATGAGGTGGTATCTCACTCCAGTTAGGTTATCTAAATTTGTCACGGGTTACTCCCCCTTGTGCCCTAGACAATGCGGAAAGCCCGGATACCTGCTGCACATGCTGTGGTCTTGCCCTCGACTACGCCCGACATGGGAACAGGTTCAGAGTTGGCTGGAGAGGATCTTGGGCCTCGAAATTCCTCTAGATCCTTGGCTATTTCTTCTAAATAGGCCACTAGAGGGCCTGTTGAGAGCAGGAAACAAATTGGTCGCCCATTTTGCGACAGCAGTGAGGTGTGAGACGGTAGCATTGTGGAAGCAAAACACAACTCCATCGTTAAAAAAGATTCGGAACAGAATTTGGTTCGTCTGCCAGATGGAGAAATTGACAAGCTTGGTCAATGACACTGGCTCAAATTTTCAAAAAGTCTGGTTCCCCTGGCTGGCACAGACTGACATTGTGGGGGTGAGCAATGCCACCATTTGGCTGTAATAGTGGAAGGTGAGTTCTCCTATAACGCGCACCAGAGGCTAGCACAGTGGGTAGGAGCCCCATATACAAAAGATAGAGTTGACGTGGATGGAGACGCCCAACACAGGGTTGCACAGTACAAGCCGAGAGGTCCTACGAGATGCCAGAAGATGTGGAATAAGGGTCAACCCACTACCCACACCCCCTACCCCACCTATGCTCCCCCACTGTGTCACCTCCCCCTTCCCACATGTGTCTTCCCTAGTGTGCCACCCCCTCCCCCCCCCGAGTCTACGTTCAATGTATATCAGTATGAGTAAGTACATGTGGCAGATTCAGCTAATAAGGGTCAAAATATGTCTTCACACTGCTGTATGCTTAAAAAATGAAGAAAATAAAAAGTTGAAAAAAAATTAAAATGTGTGTGAGCATAGGGATTATAGTAGGAGCAAGAGGTTTTAGAAGATGGGGGGGAATGGGGTCAAGAGGGCAAGTGGTAGAGGGAGACGAGGCGATCAACAGCGACACATCCTCCTCTGAGACAGTGGAAAAAGAGTCAAGGAAGGCAGGAGGGGAGTTAGGAAGAGGTGTAGGATGGGAGGAAGAAACAGAGGGGATGTTCTGACGTATGGATTCCACGTTTTCCTTAAAATAGTCAGCAAAGTCCTGAGCGGAGATGGAGGAAGGAGAGGCAGCTGAGGGTGGTTTGAGTAGAGTATCAAAGACAGAGAACAGTCGGCGTGGGTTAGACTTGAGCATGTTGATTAGTGAAGAAAAGTAGGCTTGTTTAGCTTGCGAGAGCTGAAACATAAATTTGTAGTGAAGGAAGTCTGCGAGAGTATGAGATTTCCTCCAGAGGCGTTCAGACGAACGAGTGGAGGAACGCAGCATGCGCGTGTGGGAATTTAGCCAGGGTCTAGGGTTAGAAGGGCGAGTGCGGCAGAGAGAAAGCGGGGCATGTAGATCAAGAGAGGGGGATAAGGCAGAGTTGTAGTCCCTGACCAGGTTGTCAGGATCTGGAGCAGAGCTGAGAGAGTAGAGGGAGGAGTGTAAAGTGGACTCAAAGTCAGGTAAGTGAATAGCGCACAGGTTTCTGCAGAACCGGGGGGTAGATGGAGGTGGAGAAGAGAGAGAGAATGAGATGAGGTGATGGTCAGAGAGAGGAAAAGGGGAAATGGAGAAATCAGAGAGAGAGAAGTTTTTAGTGAAAACCAGGTCTAAGTAGTGGCCATCCTTGTGGGTGCTGGCTGCAGTCCACTATTGAAGGCCAAAAGAAGAGGTTAGAGAAAGAAAGCGGGAAGCCCAAGGGAGAGAGGGGTCATCAATGTGGCAATTGAAGTCCCCAAGGAGAAGAACATGGGGAGTCTGAGGAGAGAAAGAAAGAGAGCCAGGATTCAAAGTGAGAGAGAAAGGCAGAGGGGGGATGAGTAGAGGTAGGTGGACGAAAGATGACCGCCACGTGGGCTGGGGGAGGCGAGAAGATCTGGACTGGTGAACCTCAAAGGAGGGAAAAGCAAGAGAGAGGGGGAATAGGAAGGGTTGGGTAACGGCAGAGAGAGGAGAGCAGGAGCCCCACGCCTCCACCCCTGCCATCAGGGCACGGAGTGTGGGAGAAGGAAATGCCACCGTTGAGAGGGCAGCTTCCAGAGCAGAGTCAGACTGAGTGAGCCAGGTCTCAGTTATAGCAAAGAGAAGCAGGGAGTGAGAGAGAAAGAAGTCATGCACAGAGAGGGAGCGAGCATTCCAAAGGGCACAGGAGAATGGGAGAGAGGAGGGAGGGTGGCAGGGGATGGGTATGAGGTTGGAGGGGTTAACACCAGGAGTAGTAGAAGTTGCATGTGGGAGGCGAGGATGAAAGCAAGTAGAAATAAGGCAGGGACCAGGATTGGGAGAGATATCCCCAGAAGCAAGGAGAAGCATGGAAAGAATGAGGTTCACGCTTCTAAACCCAGTTGGGAGGGGGGAGTATGGGTGGTATTGGCCACTCGCTGGAAACCGTGCTGCTGCTTCCCTCAGGATCACTGGAGCTGGAGCCGCCTCTGGAGCCGATGTGTTATCACTGCACTGCTTCCTCCTGTTGTGGCGCTTGTCCTCTGGGTTGCTTGCAGTCAGAGGGTGTTGCGCCTTCGTCTGGAGTTTCTCTGTGCTGCAGCTGGTGTCCTGGATCTCTCCGGCTTGCTCTCCCACGTCACCGGATGTGACGTGGTCTCTCAGTGATTCTGATGTCTCTGGTTGGGTGTTCCCCTTGCAGCGGGGGCTGCCCTTAACTGAGCACTTGTATGGCCAACATGATAAGAAGCAGATTCCTCTCAGGCTGCCGTTTTGCAAAACAATTTTACTGACTTGCTGTCCAATGCTGCAGACTAGAAAATGTCAGTTTAATTTAGAATAAAGAATCCTACCCGTTTCTGCGCTACTGCGCCTTCCTCAGGATTAATACCAGGGATCAATATCGGCAGACAGAAAGACGAGTTTATAAAATTAATTTATTGGAAAACATTAATCCAAAACAACAATATATATAAACACATATATATGTATATATGTGTGTGGTGAATACCGACTCTTATCTCATTTGAACAAATGCGAGCAACCAACCTCACACTGATGATACCCATCAAGGTTGAAACATGTGTGTGAGTGGGTTTACTGGCTTTGTATCTCCCAAGCTCTTGCTTAAAAGCTGTGTTTAAAGCAGCATGCATTGGCTAAGGGTTGCTCATGTAATGTGAGCATGAGATAAAAGGTGGCACTGTGTGCTCATTTGCATGTCATTTCCCAGAATCCCGTGCTGCAGTGGAAGTGCTGTGTGCTGGGTGAAAATGGTGAAAGACAGGGTTGCAGACCTGTCTAAGACATGCAAATGAATATGCAGGAATATTTACAGTTGCTTTATGCTTTACTGTGGAGGGTTTTAGTCACTTTTTTTACCCACCATAACCTTAATAAGTGCGGTATATACACACACACACACACACACACACACACACACACACACACACACACACACACTGACTGGTCGACAAATCACCCAAAAATCTACTCGCCACCTAGTCCCGCCCCCAACCCTGCCCTAGTCCCGCCCCCAGGCCCGCTTTAAAAAAAAATTCTTAGTAAGAACAACATTCGTTTTTGACATAAGTTTATTTATTGTATTACATTATACTACAATTAGTCCTGGTTACGTGTGTGTGTGTGTATGTGTGTGTGTAAATGTCGGATTTACAAAAAAAAGCCAGGTGTGAATGACTAGTTTCCTGCACCCTTTATCCAGTGTCTGGATGCCCCCGCTTCACAATATCCAAAGCAGCAATCCCAGCTCAAATCTTACCTGATCCGCAGTCCCTCTATGTCCAGGTACCCTCATTCCCGCAATGTTATATGTTGTAGGGGAGGTGTTTTCTACCTGTCTTCTGGGTTAGGGGGGATTCCTATGCCTCCCATATGAAGCTTGAGAGTCATATCTGGAAGAAAGCAGTATAGGTTATTTCGGTGTAGGTATAGGGCAGTTAAGATATACAGGGTAAATAAGATATCCAGAAACAGAGAGGAGAGGAGACAGACAGAGAGAGGAGGGAGACAGAGAGAGGAGGGAGGAGAGGGAGACAGACAGAGAGAGGAGGGAGGGAAGACAGAGAGAGGAGGGAGGGAAGGGAGACAGACAGACAGAGGGGAGGGGTGACAGAGAGAGAAGGCAGGGGAGACAGAGAGAGGAGGCAGGGGAGACAGAGAGGAGGCAGGGGAGACAGAGAGAGGAGGCAGGGGAGACAGAGAGAGGAGGGTGGGGAGACAGAGAGGAGGGAGAGGTGGCAGGGGAGATTGAGAGACAGAGAGGCGGGAGGGGAGACAGAGACAGGAGGCAGGGGAGACAGAGAGACAGAGGGAGGCGGGAGGGGAGACAGAGAGAGGAGGCAGGGGAGACAGAGAGAGGAGGGAGGGGAGACAGAGAGGAGGGAGGGGAGACAGAGAGAGGAGGCAGGGGAGACAAAGAGAGGAGGCAGCGGAGACAGAGAGAGGAGGCAGGGGCGACAGAGAGAGGAGGCAGGAGCGACAGAGAGAGGAGGGAGGGGAGACAGAGAGAGGAGGGAGGGGAGACAGAGAGACAGAGGGAGGGGAGCCAGAGAGAGGAGGGAGGGGAGACAGAGACAGAGAGAGGAGGGACGGGAGATAGCGAGAGAGATGGGGAGACTGGGGGGGTGACTGACTGGGGGGGTGACTGGCTGACTGGGGGGGGTGACTGGGTGGGGAGGAGGTGACTGTGTTACTGGGTGGGGAGGGGGTGACTGACTGTCCTACGCACACACACTCACTGTCTGTCACACACACACACACTCACACACTGTCACACACACACACACACACACACGTACACATACACATACACGTACACACACACACACACACACACACACACACACACACACACACACACACACACACACACATACACACAATATCTGTCACACACAATATCTGTCACACACAATGTCTGACACACACACACACACACACACAATGTCTGTCACACACACACACACACACACACACACACACACACACACACACACACACACACACACACACACACACACACACACACACACACACACACACACACACACACACACACACACACAATGTCTGTCCCACACACACTCACACACTGTCAGTCACACACAAACACACACACAATGTCTGTCTCACACACACACACACACACACACACACACACACACACACACACACACACACACTGTCTGTCACACACACACACACACTGTCTGTCACACACACACTGTCTGTCACACACACAAAACGTTGAGCAGAAGAAGCAGCAGCAGCAGCTCCCCCTCCCCTCCCCACACCTCCGGTAGCTCACATGAAAGTTTACAGAAGAAGCCGACACCACAGATGACCCCCCTCCCCCCTCTCAGCTCACAGGCAGGGAGGACTGCACGCTCCTAGGAGGGAGGAGGAGGAGACCGGAGAGGGAAAAGCCAGGAGCAGCAGTGAGTGCGGCCGGCCACCGGGACCCCTGGGACTCGAGGAGGGGGGGTAGAAAGGAAGAGAGGAAAGGCCGCGACCAGCACCATGCTTCCCCTGCGTGGGGCGGGAGATGCCTGGGGGGGGGGAAGCGGGGCCTGGGGGGGGAACACTCCCGCTACCATCTCCCACCTCGCTGGTAGACACGGGAACCTGGAGGGAAGCAAGGACTGGGGGGGGGGAAACACCTCCGCTACCATCACCCACCCCGCGGGCAGACACGGTGACAGGGAGGGGAAGCGGGGACCGGGAGATGCAATGGAGTACTGTACTAACCTCTTCATGCAGCAGGAAGAGGATGCGCCTGCGTGGCCTTAGCCTGGATGGAAAAAAAATCTTGGCAGCCCGCCAAGTCCTGCCAGCCAATCAAAAGAAAATAAGCGCAGACGCAAATGGTGAAGTAAGTTCAAAACAATTAATATATATTAAAGGTATGATATCTGCGTACAAGACAAGACAAAAGTAGGCATATCGTGCACTTAGGTTAACATGTTACCCGGCACCACCGGACGCACAGGAACCGTAGAACTGCAGCAACCGCCGTGTCACCAAGATGGGTGAGGTAACGCTGATCGTCCGTCGTTTTTAGGCCGTCACTGGCTGGCTTAGTCTGGCTCACCTGATGAAGTAGCTTATGCTACGTGAAACGTAGTTATGAACTTATGAAACGTGCGTTGGATGTATTTAGTATCTAGCCCCTACGGTTTTATCTCAGCCATATACCCTTGCTGAGGTGTAGAGAGACTTGCTCCGAACTTTCTTGTGACGTCAATCCACTTTGCGGCAAGGATTGCCTTACGGCAAGTTGCGAATCGGCCGCAGAACTACGTGGACTTTCCGGAGAGACGAGCCTGACGGCGGTTCCAGCGGGCACGGTGCAAAGACGTTCATGCAGACTTCGTAAAGCCAGACTAAGCCAGCCAGTGACGGCCTAAAAACGACTTGGTGACACGGCGGTTGCTGCGGTTCTACGGTTCCTGTGCGTCCGGTGGTGCCGGGTAACATGTTAACCTAAGTGCACGCTATGCCTACTTTTGTCTTTACTGATGTACGCAGATATCACACCTTTTAATATATATGAATTGATTTGAACTTACTTCACCATTTGCGTCTGCGCTTGTTTTCTTTTGTTTCAGTTCTAGGAGTGATTTCTCACTCCTATATCCACAGCTGCAGACCTTATACCTTCCAAGGTTGTGTTATATTTATATCACTGTATATGAGTTATATTCCCTTATTGCAATAGAGGGTTTCTTTGCGCACTTAAAATCTGTTGTTTTTTTTGTCGGTCAGCCAATCAGGCTGCTGGATTTAAAAAAAAAAATTTCAGCGCGAACAGGGAAAATGAAAAAAAAAAACACGTGCGCTGCCTGGGTGGCCATAAGGAGGTCGCCACGAGGTCAAATCCACTCGCCCCGGGCGTGCGGGGGAATAAGTTTGTCGAACACTGTATATATATATATGTAGCCCCCTGTAAACAGCATGTGCTATAACATCTTCCTACTACTGTGGTAAGTCCTGTTAATGACAGGCCCCAGTAGTAATCATGAGTTTTCCCTCCTTGTAAGCCCTGCCTGATTGATAGATACAAGCCTGACTCTGCTGTAGGCCTGATGCAGAGGGGAGGTTCTGTTGATGTCATGAGGGGCGGGGCTGACCAAACTTAGTTGCAGTTCCTGTGTGCTCTCAGTTCTGTTACTTTTGGAGTGTCTGACTGGACAGTCAGACTGTGTGAGCTAGATCATAGGTTCCAGAGGAGTAGGGCCTAGTGAGTTATAGGTGGACCAGTGCCCCTCACCCTGCTTAGGGGGTGAGGGAAGAGCTAGCCCCACCCTGAGCGCCCTGGGCTGAGGGTGGAGGCAGGGGGCAAAGACCCACCTTCAGACCATCCTGAGGAGAACTATTTGGAGGGAAGGAGAGGAGAAGGAGACAGATCCTGTACACTGTAAAGGAAGTGTTTTGCTGTGTACTACTGCTGCTGTGTGCTGCTCTAATAAGCTGTGAGTACAATAAAGACCCTGTGGCTTTTACCAAAGACTGTGTGATTTGGAGCATTCACCCCTGGACTAGGGTGGTTCCTCATATATGGGGCCTCTCCCATATCCCTGGGAGCTATAGAAGATGGAAGCGCTGCCCCACCACTAAGATACCATGGAGGCCAATACCCCAGAAGCCTGGTCCTGTCTCCCCCCATAACACCGCAGGAAGTTCAGGCCCTCCTGTTCCACGCAGGTATGCACCACCACTATGCATGTAATCTGCCCTCACGCACCCTAGTCACCACAGATGAGTCTGGGGAGGGGGAACAAGGGTTACATTTGGAGGCGAGCTGCTGAGATGCCAGAACAGGTCAGGCTTACAGCGAGGCGGAACGGGAAGAGTGAAATGCACTCTCCGTGCAAGTGCTGGAGAAGGAAGGGCGCAATTGTACACCGAGGGTAGTCAGGGGAGCGTAGACTCTCGCACAGTACGCCCTGGGCGCCCTTAGGAGGTGGAGTGGAGGGGTGAATAGCTATAGCTGTTCGAGTCCCTTGAGGCAGATAGCGTGAGGCAACTGGGGGGGTCAGCCTGTTAACTAGTCCAGGGACCATGGCCCAGGGCCCGCGCTATGAATGGCCAAAAGTAGGAGACGCCCGTACCTAGGGAGATGCCCGGTACACTAGCTATCACCCACACAAATGCACCACATAGCACTTGCACCGTAGACACCGAGTACAGTGCATGGAGGAGAGGAGTTCCGCTGAGCCTGGGGTAAAGCCCCCTCATATTAGCGGGATACAGAAACAGAATGCAGAGCACACGAGTGGAGGTCAGTCAGTGTCTAGGTACGAGATACCCAGTAGACACTGAGAATAAGGCACATGTACATTTGAGGGCTCATCCAAGATGGCGTCCGTCCCGACATGTGCTCCGCGGAGCAAGAGAGCCGATCTAAAATGGCGGTTCCCGACAATCCTGGAGCAAGCACGTGAATCGTGCAAAGAGACAGTGAGAGAAATGTGGCGGGAAATGTGCAAGAGTCAGGCGCCAAACCCAGATTCCTTGCAAGAGGAGCGGCGCGAAAGCCGAAAGCCCACCCACCTGTGCCGTGACTGGTCAGCAAACCAGGCCACATCACACTGAAGGAGAGAAGGCCCCGCCTCTGGATTCCACCAGAGGGAGGAGGCCCAAGGAGAGCCAATCAGGAGAGTCCTCCCGAGCTAAGGGAGGGACCGGAAGCCAGAGCGAAGAGCTTCACTTTTGTCTGGCATTCGAGGAGCAAGGAGCTGGGGCACTGAGCTTTTCCAACCCTGAGCGAACCATGTCCGAGATGAATACTTCGATTTTCCAAATACCAGGCGGCTTGCTGGTAATAGAGATTGCTGAGCAAGAATACCTGAGGTGCCTGTGCGTCCAATGCGGGGTACCCGGCGAGGTACCCAGCACCAAGGCACGATGCTTCCAGTGTGGCACATTCTACTTGTGGCCTACCGAGCCGGGGCCACTGACCGAGACCCCACGGGGTGCCTCTCCGGGAATGATAGCGGAGGTGGCGGAAAGCAACGAGAGAACAGCCCTGGTTCCCCGTTACAATCAGGCGGGAAGAACCCAGGCCCGACCGGCTGTCGAGCCAAAAGAGCCGTCGACGGAGAAGAGCGCGACCGCAGTGGAGGTACCGGAGCCCGCCAGCTTCGTACCTATACCCACTGGTTGTGTCGCAGAAGAACCCGGTGACTCCCGAGCGGAGGAGCCGATCGTGATATCCTCAGAGGAAGAGGCTGGTGTACCATCGGTGGCGATGCGCCTACCGGCGAACCACCCACGCGGCATCAAGGAGGAGCAGACAAGCGCGGACACCGTCCGACAGCGAGCGCTGGTGCGACCGGAGGCTCGTAGCAGTCCCACGGCCGTGGTGACTCCCAGTGCGGAGGAGATGGCGATCGAGATGACCCTAGAGGAGCCCGATATCATCAAACAGCAGCGGAGCGGTAAGGAGAATCCACCACCCCCTTACTCCCGCCAGGCGAAGACCGCAACCACGGAGGACGAGAAGGATAGGCTTGAGGCCTACTTGTCCGGCCGTGCACCGGATGCTCCACCACCGCCCATGCCGGTCCTCGACGCACTTCCGGTGCGTGACCACGGAGCGGATGGAGATTCTGCGGGCGCCCCTGATGACGTCGTTTCCGGTTCCACCAGAAAGAGAAGGCCGGGAGCGCTGTTCTCCTCACGAAGCATAGATACGGCCCTTGCCCTGGCTACCTTAAACAGTCGAGGCCCCTCCAGAGAAGCCAGAAGCATGGTGGAGAGCGCGTCTAAGAAAGCGTCCATTGGTCGCAGAATTGCCCGCTTGCTGGACATTGAGTTGGACGTTCCCCCAGCCCAAGTCCATAGCTCCATTGCCCCGGCCACTGCCCCTGCCCCGTCATGAGTGGTGCCACCGGGACCTACCAGGGATAAGTTATGTAAATACCCCAAATACTCCAAGGACTTGCGGGATTGGGAATTGAGCGATGAGGGATCTGATGGGGAGATACCGTATTCAAATGTTATACCTGTTAAATGTTATAAGATGAACCCTACCAGATATGTCAATGCCAAAGGGAGGAGAGATTGCTCGTGATCTACTGATGCGGGTACGTCTGGTGTATCATCTCAGGTAGAGTCAGAGGTATAACGCACTAGTCATTCCACAGAGTACGAGCACCATTACAAGTGGTGGGCACCCCTATTCACCGGATACCACGAGGGGATGGACCGTACGCGGTTCCTATTAATTAAGAATAATATTGTTGATCATTGGTGGGCGGCTGGTTCTTTCACTCAACAAGAGGTGGAGGATGAATTAGATCATAGGTACCGGGAGATAGAGCAGAAACTTGTTGTACCCAGAGGCCCCGGTATCTTATATGATGAAGTAGCTCCGGGAAGAGCCTGTGTTTTGGGTACTGCCAAGCAGGGCGATAACAGAAAGCTCACCAAACTGAGTAGAGCTGACAGGGCCATAGTGGCTAGATACCGGCAGTCCCACGGATACGAATACCCTTACTGTATGTGCCTGAGCCTATCATGAGGGAAATAGAAGAGAACCGAGATAGTTGGCTCAGGGAGGCAGTCCAGGAATATCTTCGGACCAAGTTTGGTCAAGGGGGTTAAGACAAGATAAGTGAATTGGTCCGCATATGGAGCATAGGTAGATGTATCTACATGCATGGTGTAAGCTATCGGCCAGAGCATGGGTCGGTCCAATCTTTCGCTGTGACGATCACGGATCATAATGGCAGGAGAGTGAGGAAGCCAGATCCCAAACATTATTACTAGGTTCTCCACGTTGGGAGTAACTGGTACTCAGTTGTCTAATACTACTACCTCCTAAAATGTTATGATAAAATGTGTAACCTGTGTTTGTTCCCCAGGTTGTTCACTGCAGGATGGTACTGCCAAAGCTAGGTCCAAGTGGGGACCATTGGATTCCATCATAGGGAGAGTGTAGCCCCCTCTAAACAGCATGGGCTATAACATCTTCCTACTACTGTGGTAAGTCCTGTTAATGACAGGCCCCAGTAGTAATCATGGGTTTTCCCCCCTTGTAAGCCCTGCCTGATTGATAGATACAAGCCTGACTCTGCTGTAGGCCTGATGCAGAGGGGAGGTTCTGTTGATGTCATGAGGGGCGGGGCTGACCAAACTTAGTTGCAGTTCCTGTGTGCTCTCAGTTCTGTTAGTGTTGGAGTGTCTGACTGGACAGTCAGACTGTGTGAGCTAGATCATAGGTTCCAGAGGAGTAGGGCCTAGTGAGTTATAGGTGGACCAGTGCCCCTCACCCTGCTTAGGGGGTGAGGGAAGAGCTAGCCCCACCCTGAGCGCCCTGGGCTGAGGGTGGAGGCAGGGGGCAAAGACCCACCTTCAGACCATCCTGAGGAGAACTATTTGGAGGGAAGGAGAGGAGAAGGAAACAGATCCTGTACACTGTGAAGGAAGTGTTTTGCTGTGTACTACTGTTGCTGTGTGCTGCTCTAATAAGCTGTGAGTACAATAAAGACCCTGTGGCTTTTACCAAAGACTGTGTGATTTGGAGCATTCACCCCTGGACCAGGGTGGTTCTTCCATATGGGTCCTCTCCCATATCCCTGGGAGCTATAGAAGATGGAGGCGCTGCACCACCACTAAGATACCATGGAGGCCAATACCCCAGAAGCCTGGTCCTGTCTCCCCCCATAACACCGCGGAAAGTTCAGGCCCTCCTGTTCCACGCAGGTATGCACCACCACTATGCATGTAATCTGCCCTCACGCACCCTAGACACCACAGATGAGTCTGGGGGGAACAAATATATATATATATTTATATATATATATATATATATATATATATATATCCACAACACACATACCCAATTGGGGATACCCTGCAGGGCCAGTTGCAGGGATCTCTCTAAGGAGATTTCCCCTCATCCTCCACTGCATTGTTTACAGGGACTGGTCTTGGACCTGACCAGACTGGACCTCCTGCCTGGAACTGGCACTGCAGCTGGAATCCTCTCAGCTAAGAGAGCTGATAGCCAAAGCTAAGCTGAAACTGTGATTGAAGCTAGCTAGAGGTCTCCCTCCCTACCTTTTTATACACTTAACCCACCATATTACACCATTCAGGGCCAGGGGCTGTGTACATACCCAGGCCATGATTGCTGGGTAGAAATGAAACATTTCCTCAGATTTCCATGTTCTCCTTGGGGACTTCAACTGCCACATTGTTGATCCCTCTCTCCCTTGGGCCTCCCGCTTTCTCTCTCTAACCTCTTCTTTTGGCCTTCAACAGTGGACTCCAGCCAGCACCCACAAGGATGGCCACTACCTAGACCTGGTTTTCACAAAAAACTTCTCTCTCCGATTTCTCCATTTCCCCCTTTCCTCTCTCTGACCATCACCTCATCACATTTTCTCTCTCATTTCTCTCCATCTCCATCTACCCCTCGCTTCTGCAGAAACCTGCGCTCTATTAACCTACCAGCCTTTGATTCCACTTTACGCTCCTCCCTCTCCTCTCTCAGTTCTGCTCCAGACCCTGACAACCTGGTCAGGGACTACAACTCTGCCGTATCCTCCTCTCTTGATCTACATGCACGGCTTTCTATCTGCCGTCCTCGTCGTTCTAACCCCAGACCCTGGCTAAATTCCCACACGCGCATGCTGCGCTCCTCCACTCGTTTCTCTGAACGCCTCTGGAGGAGATCTCACACTCTTGCAGACTTCCTTCACTACAAATTTATGCTATCCTGTTTCAACTCTGCCCTCTCTCAGGCTAAACAAACCTACTTTTCTTCACTAATCAACGTGCACAAATCTAACCCACACTGACTGTTCTCTGTCTTTGACTCTCTACTCAAACCACCCCCAGCTGCCTTTTCTTCTTCCTCCATTTCACCTCAGGACTTTGCTGACTATTTCAATGAAAAGGTGGAATCCATTCGTCAGAACATCCCCTCCGTTTCCTCCTCCCATCCTACACCGGTTCCTAACTCTCCTCCCGCCTTCCTTGACTCTTTTCCAACTGTCACAGAGGAGCTGTGTCACTGCTGATCTGCTCTTCTCCCTCTTGCTCTCTTGCCCCCATTCCCTCCCATCTCCTAAAACATCTTGTTCCTACTATAACCCCTTCACTCACACTCATATTTAACACCTCCCTCTACTCTGGTACCTTTCCCTCCTTCAAGCATGCAACTATTATACCATTACTCAAAAACAGCAAGCTTGACCCTACCTGTCTTTCTTTTTTTTTTCAAAATATTTTTATTAGGCATTGATACAACAGATGATTGTCAGATACATTTCACAGCCTAATACATTAACATTTTAACTTTTTGGGGGGGAAAGGAAAGACAACCTTGGTTGTCATTGAAAGGGGAGTCCTCGTAGAGAGAAGACAGAGAGGCAGGGGGGGGAGGGGGGTGGAGGTGGGGGGGGGAGGGTGTTCCCACCCTAGGAGCCACATTCCCGAGTCTGTCAGTGTTAGAGCGCAGGCGTAAGAGCTTAGGAGACCGAGCTTGATCTCAAGGGAGATGTCCGTGTGGACCCTTCATCTTGTGAGAAGTATCCAGGGCTCCCATATCTTATAGAATGCAAAGAGCCTTTGCCTGAGCATTGCCGTCAACTTCTCCATAAGCATCACTTCACTGATCCTTTTTTTGATAGACCTTTTGGATGGGGTGGTTTGTTTTTTCCAGGATGCCGCTATCTCACATCTAGCCGCAGTGAGAATAAAGGAGATTAATTTCCTAGTTGGACAGCCAATTCTGGGTATTGGCCTTGCAAGTAAGAAGGTAAGCGGTTCTATAGGTAATTCCAGGTCGGTGACCTCTTTTATCAAATTGTGGACCATAGTCCAATATTTTATCATTTCCGGACAGGTCCACCAGATGTGGGCCATGTCCCCTCTAGGTCCGTAGCCTCTCCAGCATAGGTCCGACGCCAGGGGGTAGATCTGATTTAATCGCACAGGAGGGAGGTACCAGTGATAGAGAATTTTATAAATATTTTCCTTGGTTGTGGTGCATACGGATGTTCCCGAGGCTGCCAGCCAAATTTCATCCCAAATCTCTCTATTGTGATATTCAAGTCAGCTGCCCATTTGAGCATATAGTCGTGGTTTTGGGGGGCCACCGAATGTTCTAAATCGGCGTATATATCAGAGATTAGTCCCTTTTGGTAAGTGTTTGCTTTGCAGAGCCGCTCAAATTTGGTGAGAGGGGGGAATTCTGGAGCTGGGCATATTTTTTGGGCAAAGTGTCGAATTTGTAAATATTTAAATGTGTCCAGTTCTCTGATCTTATATTTGGCTCGTACTTCCTGGTAGCTCAGGAGCCTTCCGAGGCTTAGGAGATCCGCAATCGCCCCAATCCCTTTTGATTTTAATTGTTCATAAAGCTTAGATCTGCATCCTGTGGGGAATTTTGGATTATTGGGTATGGGCGTGAGCTGTTGCTAGATGAGCAAAGCCCAAATCTGGTCTTATATTTTGACCATACCTCCCAGGTGAGTTTTGTCGCTTTTAATTTTAAGTTATGTGCTTGTCTATCTCCCCTGTCTAGACTCCAGAGGCAGGCCTGCAGAGAAGGCATTCTGGCATACTTGGACTCTATTTCAATCCAGCAACATTTGGCCGGGTCGGTGTTCCACATGACAGCTTGTTTCAATTGTGCTGCTATGTAATATTTGTGGATGTCTGGGACAGCCATACCCCCTCTTCCTCTTGATGCCAACAGGACCGATCTTGCTTCTCTGGGTCTTTTACCCTGCCAGATAAAGTTAAACATTCTGTTTTGTATGTTTTTTAGTTCAGTACCAGGTACATGGACCGGGAGTGTCTGAAAATAGTATAATAGTCTAGGGAGTATGTTCATCTTAAAGGATGTCATTCTCCCAATCCATGAGATCTGGTAACCTTCCCACTGATCCAAGTCTTTTTTGATTGTTTCCCAAAGAGCTGGGTAGTTATCTTGGTATAGAGCTCGGTAGTGTCTTGATATATTTACTCCCAAGTATTTAATATACAGTATGAAGAGCACCATCGGTAGCTAAAATTCAATTTGAGTAGTTTCACTTCAACTTCTGGTAAGCTGATATTTAGGGCTTCAGACTTTCCACTGTTTATTTTGTATCCTGATACTTTGCCAAAGTCCGACAGTTCTCTTTGAAGGTTCGGAAGAGAAGTTTGGGGTTTGGACAAGGTTAGAATGATATCATCAGCGAATAGGGATATTTTATAATTTGCTCCTCCTATGTCAACGCCCTGAATGTTCATATTATTACGAATTTTGGTCGCAAGTGGCTCAATCGTGAGGGCAAAGAGAAGAGGCGATAAGGGGCAACCCTGCCATGTGCCGTTTTTTATTTGAAATCTCTCGCCTGTTCCGCCTGGGAGTTTGACCGCAGCGGAAGGGTTCTGGTAGAGAGCCCGGACACCTTCCAGGAAAGTATCTTTAAAGCCAATTTTTTTCAAAGCATTGTCTAGGAATAACCAGTCTATCCTATCGAATGCCGTCTCTGCATCTAGGCTCAGTAGCTTCGCTTTTGTGTTGGACATGTAGACATGATCGATTATATTTATTATTTTGCGGGTGTTGTCCGCGGCTTGACGCCCCGAGACAAACCCAACTTGGTCCGAATGAATTAGTCTAGGTAAGATCGGGTTCAACCTGTTCGCAAGTATCTTACTGTATAGTTTGAGGTCGTTGTTCAGTAGGGATATGGGCCTATAGCTTCCACACTGGGTCGGATCTTTCCCGTCCTTATGGATTATTGCTAAATTAGCTGAGGATATTGAGGCCGGGATTGGATTCCCTTCCATAAAGGAGTTAAATAGGTCTAGTAGGTGGGGTGATAATATAGGTAGGAATTTCTTGTAGTAAAAATTTGTTAAGCCGTCAGGTCCCGGCGCTTTAGATGTTTTGGATGCCTTTACTGCCGCTGTCAGTTCCTCTAGTGTGATTTTCCCATTCAGCATATTATTTTCCTCCTCTGTTAGGGAGAGTAGGTTACAATCGTCAAGGTAGTCTACGATTGACGCCAAGTTGGCAGAGTTTGGGTTAGCGAAGCAGGTTCTTAAATTGTATAATTTGGTGTAAAATTTGGTGAATTCTTCTGCAATTTTTTTCTCATTGTAAATTATCTCACCAGACCTATTCTTAATCGCTGTAATTTGTGATCTTTTTTGTATGGCTCTTAGCTTGCTAGCGAGAAGTCTGTCGGCTTTGTTCCCCTTATCGTAATACCTCTGACCTGTCCATTTGAGTGCTTTTTCTACGTTTTGTAGTTGGGTGTCCTTCAATTCGCTTCTAGCAGCTGTCAGTAGCTTATATATTTTCCTGGAGGGGTTTAGTTTATGTTGCTGCTCAAATTTTATAATTTTATCTGTAAGCTCTTTGATTAGTTTTACTTTGACTTTCTTCCTATGTGATGCTATTGAGATAAAGTTACCTCTGATAGCCGCCTTATGGGCTTCCCATAGGATAGCTGGGGATTCGACCGTGCCAAGGTTCAGTCTAAAGTAATCCTTAAGGGCTATTTTGATCTCCATTTCTACCTCTTTATTGTTTAATAAGGAGTCATTTAGCTTCCAGCTATATGAGAATGTTTTTACAAATGGGGTCGTGAGGTTCAGAAAAATGGGGGCATGATCAGACCACGTAATTGGGTCTATATCAGTGTTGGCCGTTGATTCTAGGATGTTCTTGGTAGCAAGGAAGTAGTCAATACGGGAATAGGTCTGGTGAGGGGCCGAGAAGAAGGTGTAGTCTCTTTGTCCCTGATGCTGTGCTCTCCAAATATCCACCAAAGAAAATTCCTTTATAATATCTCTAAATTTTTTCCCCAACCTTACTGTTTGGGTTGAATGCGGGTGTCCTGGGGTAGATGACTTGTCTTCTGCTGGATTGAGTGCCATATTTAAGTCTCCTGCTATTATTAGGGACGACAAGTATTCAGAGTCAACCTCTTCTAATACTTTTTTAAGAAAGTTTGGCTGGTTCTCGTTGGGGGCATAGAGATTAATCAGGGCGATCGCGGATCCTGATAGTGAGCCATACACCACGATGAATCTACCCTCTGGCTCAGTTGTTATTTTTGTTAAATTGAATGTAGTGTCCTGCCGGATTAAAATGGCCACTCCCCTTTTTTTACTACTAAATGACGAGTAATAACTCATAGGGAATGTATTTTGGAAGGTTTTGGGTGGCTCCTGTGATGTAAAGTGCGTCTCCTGGAGGAAAACAATATCACCGTTTAGTTTTTTCAATTCTTGAAGGGCAAGCCTCCTTTTCCTATTGTTCTGCAGTCCCTTTACGTTTAGGGATACTAGTTTAATTGTTCCTTGTTTAGCCACAGCAACCCTTATCCTTGTCAAGTTTTAGGACCTGTCCCTTCCCGCTAGGGTCGGTCGTGAGGGGATCAATGGAGTGCTGCTTTCGCCTGTTGTTGACCATGGCTGACCAGGGTGTAGGCACATTTGTTTTGCATATAATGTAGAGTCTTATACCTTCTCTGCATATACAACATCATAGCGAGGCAACCTTTAATTAAAGGATCAATATTTCTTTAAAACCTTCAACTACTATACTTAGTGCATCAAGGGATGGGAAAGGGAGAAGGGGGAAGGGAAGGGGAGGGGGAGAGGGGATCATTTATATACTTTTTCTGTCATTCTAGGGGGGAAGGGGGACAAGGGGACGGGATGGGGTGGAAGGGAGGTGGGGAGGGGGGAGTTGGGGTGTGGGGGTGGTGGCGGGACGGGGAGGAGGGGAGGGGGAGTGATGGGATGAAAATAATCGCTTAACTTTGTGACTAGGAAATAATTACAAGGAACAGTAAACTTTCAAATATTTAAACATTATAACTCTGGTTAGGGATAACAACCACTGCCTAACGGGGCTTATGGGTTGTTCTGAATTACAGACCCTTCTGGTGCATGTCCCTCAGCGGAGGTCAAGGTGGGCTCCGAGCTCGGGGGAGAGGCAACGGCCTCCTTACATCCCGAGGGACGTGTATATCACAGCCCAGCATCACCGACAGAACATCAAGCCTCACACCCGACACGAGTCCCAATCCTCGGAGACAAGGGGCAAAGCGGCCTCCTCCCTTCAGTCACGGGAAGGTAAGGCCGGCGCTCCGGAGAAGGGGGGGGGTTCTTGTCCCGCGCGAGTCTCGGCGCCTTCCGGTGTTGGCGTTCAGTAGCCCCCACCACGGGCTCGCTCAAAGTTGCGGTGAAAACCATATCAGGTGAGTACCTCCAGAGGTTCTTCCACAGGGGGATGCAGGCCAGAGTTAGACGGTAGCATTCGGCACCTCTGGATCTGCGGGGATGCGTGCTTCTCAAGGGATGTTATTGCGATTTCGTCTGTTTCTGCCACGCTAGTCTTTCCGATGCTCACACAGGGGGGTCTTCGGGCTCCTGGCTCTGGGGGTGGCGTTCTTCGGCGGCCCAGGGAGCGGGGGGAGTTAGGCCAAGGGCTCGGGCCAGCGGAGTCATATCTTCAGGGTATCGAATGGTGTAGTATTTCCCTTTATGGTGTATGATCAATTTAAAAGAGAATCCCCACTTATATTTAATTCCACTGTCTCGTAGCAATAGAGTTAGAGGGCGCAGTCCTTTGCGTCGGGCAATGGTTGTTTTAGACAGGTCGTTAAAGACTTGGATGGGCTCTTCCTGGAACTGTACAGGGTCCTTCTCATGACAGGCGCTCACGATCTTTTCTTTGGCCGTATAACTATGCATACGGACGATCACGTCCTTTCTCCGGTTGGGGTCATCGGACCTCGGGCCTAGCGCGCGGTGAGCCCTGTCGATTTCCAGCTCCCTCTTATCCAGGTCCTCACAGATGGCCGTGAAGAAGTCCTTGAGATATTCTCTGAGGTGGCCAGGGAGGACCTCCTCAGGAACCCCGCGTATTCTAATATTCTGGTGGCGGTCACGGTTCTCTTGATCCTCGAGTCCGTCCCTCAGGGAGCTCACTTCTGAACCCAGCTGGGCAATTTCCTCATCTGCTGCTTTCTGACATGTGAGGGCCTCCTCCAGTCTGGTCTCCAACGTCGTGGTTCTTCTGGTAAGGCCTGATATATCCTGCTTTAATTCATCGACCGCTTCTCTCAGGTCGGCCTGCAAGGATCGATAGAGTTTGCTGTGAAGTTCCTCTAAGTAGGACTTTGTGATCCCCTCCTCTGTGGCCGGCATTTCGTTAAGGTGATCTTGATCCGTTGCTACGGGTTTGGCACCTCGTGCGCCAGGCGGGGAGGCGCCATCTTGTTTTTTTGTGCCTGTGTCGGTGCTCTGTTTAGCCGGCGTAAAGAACTTCGTCACCCCCTGCCCGGGTTGATTTTTCTGTTTGTGGGACATCTCTGTGCGTTCAGGGGTCTGAACTGTGTGGTTTGGGTTCAGAAATTTCGGGGTAAATCTACTTTAATTAGAGTTTATTCGTGAGGGTCGCAGGAGCTCTCCTCTTGCCCTTCAGTCCCGGATGACGTCATCGGCACGCCCCCTACCTGTCTTTCTAACTATCGAACAACAAGAGGGGTGTGACCGGGCGCTCAATAAGTAAAATAGTATCAGTGAACTTAATATATTAAATATGTGATATACTGCACCGACACACTTTATTCGAGCAAATACCCAGTATGTACCTGGCAGATACCTGGAATGCGCCGCTCCTCACCTCTGACAAGCCCCGTTGCATTTGCCTTCCCAGCCTGGGTTCATGCCTGGCTGACGGGCGGCTGATCTGTTAAATGATAATGATTAGGATTTAATAGGCTGCAATGCTTCGCGTGTCTACCAGATGGCATAAATTCATGAATTGTAATGCAGTATATATATATATATACTGTGCCGTATTGCAGCCAGTGGGAATAAAATGCTTCAATCCCTGCCTGGAAAATACCTCAATGCACTCGGGCAGAAAACAGTCACAAACCTCAATACACCCGGGTATACCCGAATTCGTGGGACTAGCCGAGCTCGAATAAAGTGTGTCGCCAGTGTATATTATAAATATAAATGTGGAAAATTAACTGTGGAATTAACCTACAAACCTATATTATAAAAGTGCAACCTCCACCAAAAAGTGAAAAAATATACATAAAAAGGTACAAATGTATAAAGCAGCTGCTCCAATAACCCCTTCTGGACCATACTCTGGTCCCGAAAACAGCTGAAATATCCAAGAATGGGGGAGCGCTTGCAGATCCCGTGGTGATATACTGCACCGACACACTTTATTCGAGCAAATGCCCAGTTTGTACCTGGCAGATACCTGGAATCCGCCGCTGCTCACCTCTTGCAAGCTTCGTTGCGTTTGCCTTCCCAGCCACGGTTCATGCCTGGCTGACGGGGGCCTGATCTGTTAAATGATATTGAGAAGGATTTACTAGGCTGCAATGTTTCGCTTGTCCACCAGATGGCATAAACTCATGACTTAAGTAATGTGTGGGCTTTGCAGTTGTTTCGTTTAAAAAAAGATACTTTACCCCAGTACAGTATGCTATTGTAACTTGCCCTCGAGACTGAAGGAAGACGTTGCAAAAAATGTATCAATTTAGGCTTTACATACTGTATTAAATAAAGACAAAGACCATTTTCGCTTACACTATTCTCCAGAGACATGAGTGTTCAAATGCAGCCCGTGTTCCAAAAACCTGACAGAAGTTATGCTTATTTGATATGGGCCGCTATTAATGCAACAGAGGATAAGATGGCAACAGTTGTTCAAATGTATCAGTATTTTATCGAAAACTATGACTTTTACATATTTTCGCCAACTCCTCATTTGTGGAAGCATGCAATAAGGAAAAAGTTATGTAGTGACCCCTGTTTTCACCGTATTGAGCCCCAATTTGTTGGAGGGTATTGGTGTGTGTCACAGGGTTTTTCCCTTATCTATGATCATGGAGGCGGCAAAAGGCGAAGGGTCGTGTTAAAACCAAATAAGAAGCGACAGTCCCTGCCAAGCAATGGCCAGAACCAGAACCAGCACCAGCACCAGCTTCTAATGATGGTCCCGCCGTCAGTGACAACCCTGAGACGGATTTCGCAGCCAGTTTTGATGAAGCTTGCATGTACCTAAGCGATTTCCCGCTGACTACAGGTGGGCTAGTCCCTCTGCAAACTATCGACGTGGTTGATGATGAAAGCTGGACTGGCAGTGGCCCGGCGACGGCGCAAGCTGAATGGGAAATTCAGTAATACAGTATGGTGAGTACTGTATTGTTGCCGTATTATTTTGGTGGGGCAGGCTGGGTACTTCTTTAGGGGGCTGACCATTACTGTACATTAAAACTTTTCATTTTGTTTTTCCTCAGAAAAGAAAACGGCTAATGGGGGGATTTCGATGGATAATATTGTGCTGTACAGTATGCTGATGTTTTCCGGCCGAACAGTATACTGTGTAATAAATCCGAATAAATAAAACTATGCATTTATTCTACAGTACATGTTCAGTAAATTACTGCACATACTGGGGGCGAGATGTGTTTGCAGCAGAGAGAGATTTAATAATATTGTACAGTGAGCAGGGGGTTCCCTGAGCCAGAAATTAATGCTCATGGACCCCCCCCCAGCTCCTGATCAATATTATTAAAAATACGTAAAATGCTGCGTCATTACCATAGCGGATAGCCGCTAAGGCAATGAAGGGGTTAACCCACCGTGCCCGCTTTATTGTGTGTAGTGGGGATGGGTGAGGGGGGTATTTGGCCCTTGGTGTGAGTTTAGGACTTGCGGGAGGGGGGGGGGTTGCGGGTGCACTTAACCCCTTCACGACCGTAGCAGTTAATACCGCTACGGTCATGAAGGGGTTAAGCCCTCCCGCTACCCCCCCCCCCCGCAAGCCCTCCCCAACCATCGTTGGGGCTAATACCCCATTCACCCACCCTCCCGCTACCCACAATAAAAAAATACACACACACACAGCAGCCGCCAAAAAATAAATAAATAAATGACAATAAATACATTTGAAATACATTTTTATTGATAGTGTAGATGTGCAGGGGGTCTCCGGAGCTGAATCGCGTTGGTTTTAGGTCTGGGGACCCCGTGCCCCCCGAGATACAGGCCCCTTTAGGGGGTGCCGGTATCCCTCTGCGTTTAAATGCCCCGATCACGTGACCGCGGCCTGTAAACCAAGCAGAGCAGAGGGATACTGGCACCCCCTAAAGGGGCCTGTATCTCGGGGGGCACGGGGTCCCCAGACCTGAAACCTGTGCGCTTCTGCTCTGGAGACCCTCTGCACATGTACAGTATCAATAAAACACATACAATATACAGTATAAATAAACACTCGTTCTTTACCTTAGCGTCTATGCGCTATGGTAAAGAAGCATCATTTGTGTATTTTAATAATATTGTACAGTGAGCAGGGGGTTCCCTGAGCCAGAAATTAATGCTCATGGACCCCCCCCTGCTCCTGATCAATATTATTAAAAATACGGAAAATGCTGCGTCATTACCATAGCGGATAGCCGCTAAGGCAATGAAGGGGTTAACCCACCGTGCCCGCTTTATTGTGTGTAGTGGGGATGGGTGAGGGGGGTATTTGGCCCTTGGTGTGAGTTTAGGACTTGCGGGAGGGGGGGGGGGGTTGCGGGTGCACTTAACCCCTTCACGACCGTAGCAGTTAATACCGCTACGGTCATGAAGGGGTTAAGCCCTCCCGCTACCCCCCCCCCCCCGCAAGCCCTCCCCAACCATCGTTGGGGCTAATACCCCATTCACCCACCCTCCCGCTACCCACAATAAAAAAATACACACACACACAGCAGCCGCCAAAAAATAAATAAATAAATGACAATAAATACATTTGAAATACATTTTTATTGATAGTGTAGATGTGCAGGGGGTCTCCGGAGCTGAATCGCGTTGGTTTTAGGTCTGGGGACCCCGTGCCCCCCGAGATACAGGCCCCTTTAGGGGGTGCCGGTATCCCTCTGCGTTTAAAGGCCCCGATCACGTGACCGTGGCCTGTAAACCAAGCAGAGCAGAGGGATACCGGCACCCCCTAAAGGGGCCTGTATCTCGGGGGGCACGGGGTCCCCAGACCTGAAACCTGTGCGCTTCTGCTCTGGAGACCCTCTGCACATGTACAGTATCAATAAAACACATACAATATACAGTATAAATAAACACTCGTTTTTTACCTTAGCGTCTATGCGCTATGGTAAAGAAGCATCATTTGTGTATTTTAATAATATTGTACAGTGAGCAGGGGGTTCCCTGAGCCAGAAATTAATGCTCATGGACCCCCCCCCCTGCTCCTGATCAATATTATTAAAAATACGGTAAATGCTGCGTCATTACCATAGCGGATAGCCGCTAAGGCAATGAAGGGGTTAAGGCATAATAAACAATTAATACATTCAATACATATTTTTCACGTCTGTGTTAAAACTCCCTGCCTTCTCTCTAATCTATGTAAAACCCCCTCCCCCTATTCTCGCTTTTAAAACGCCCTGCCTTCTCTCTAATCTATGTAAAACCCCCTCCCCCTATCCCCCTATTGTGTGTGTGCGTTAAGCTTCCCTGCAATCTATGTAAAAAAACCTCCCCCTATTGTGTGTGTGTGTTAAATCTGCCTGGCCTGTGTTTCTGAGTGCTGAGTGCTCTGCGTTAAAGGCCCCGATCACGTGATCGCGGCCTGTAAACCAAGCAGAGCAGAGGTATACCGGCACCCCCTAAAGGGGCCTGTATCTCGGGGGGCACGGGGTCCCCAGACCTGAAACCTGTGCGCTTCAGCTCCGGAGACCCCCTGCACATCTACACTATCAATAAAAATGTATTTCAAATGTATTTATTGTCATTTATTTATTTATTTACATTTATTTATTAATTGTGCTGCTGCTGCAAGTCCTAAACTCACACCAAGGGCCAAACACCCCCCTCACCCCCAATAAAAAAAATTCACGCACAGCAGCCCCACAATTAATAAATAAATCTAAATAAATACATGAAGAGAAATAAATATATACTGTACAGTATATACTGTATATATACTGGATATATATATATATATACATTATACAGTATATATAATAACAATCCCTATACAGTACATATACAGTATATACTGTGTACAGTATATATATACTGTATACATATATATATATATATATATATATATATATATACTGTATAGTATACAGTATACAGTATATACACACAGATGATGAACCAATATACAAATACAGTACATGTAGAATGGTTATCAAAATCATAGTCCTACAAATAACGCATCTCTATACAGTACAGACAATAATAATAATAATCCATTTAATAATCCTAACTGATTTTACAATATAAAACATAACATTCCAATCCACACAGTACATTGCATTTACATTGTATACTGTAAATGATGCATAGCATTAAATCTATGCACCATATACTGTACATTCTGCAAATTAATGTTAACAATATAATTGCAAGCTACTCTACCAGTAAATACAAACACTTCCAAACAAGTCAACTACAGTATTTTAACCAATCAAGTAAACCAAAATCAATATATACTGTAAGTACCAACCAGAAAACACAATTTAAAACCAAAGCTAACCCTTACAATACCAAGGATTACATCTATCTAATTGTAAAAAACCTTATACATTATACACAGCATTGTTTAAAGCCCCCTCCCCCCTAATGTTTCTGTTAAGCAGATTACACTGAAGGGAGAGAGATATAAAGGCCTAAAGCCCCTTCCCCCCTAATGTTTCTGTTAAACAGATTACAATGAAGGGAGAGAGATATAAAGGCCTAAAGCCCCTTCCCCCCTAATGTTTCTGTTAAACAGATTACAATGAAGGGAGAGAGATATAAAGGCCTTAAGCCCCTTCCCCCCTAATGTTTCTGTTAAACAGATTACAATGAAGGGAGAGAGATATAAAGGCCTAAAGCCTTACCTGCATTGGTAAACCCTCCCTGCATTGGTAAACCCTCCCTGCATTGATGTCGTGCAGTGTATGTAAATGTGGGGAGGGGGGGGACCCAATGTGCATAATGTACTGTGAGGTCTAACCACCCTCACCCCCTACCCACATACTGTACCGTTACCCCCCCCCCCCCATCCTGGCCATGGCCCCTCACGCACAGCAGCTCCACAATTAATAAATAAATCTAAATAAATACATGAAGAGAAATAAATATATACTGTACTGTAAGTGCCCGCTTTATTGTGTGTAGCGGGGGTGGGTGACGGGGTTTATAAATGTGAGTTTATAAATAAAATAAAGAATATTATTTCTAGGGGCCCTAGAACAGAAGTTCCCACGCCAATTTCGCGCTCATTGCTCTTTTTTTGCTCTTTTTTTACAATGTTGCTGGTCTTGCGGCTTTGCAGTCTGCAAGCAAAAAGCGCGAAGTGTATGAAGTCTGGGTGAGCGCTTTCCACATTTGATGCCTACGGCACCTTCCCATTTCTACACACTTCAATACCTGCACAGTTGGTAGCGCTTTCCATCCCAGCTACCATTCTGGATATTCACCTCTCACAGGCCATTCTTGCCCGAGTCTGTCCTATCAGACAGGGGCATTAACCTGTATCCACACCACCTGGACAATTTCTCTCTGTCAGAGACTTGTGCTATTTATTTTATATATTCTTGTGTAATTATTCATGCAATTTTATGCTCATTTCATATGTGGTTTTCAACATAAAGTGGCTGCTGGGCCTGATCCTAACTCATATAGCGCTTCCCTGTTTTTTTGTTTATTGCAAGCAAAAAGCAGTTTGTAGTACTGAGTGTGAGATAAATTACTGTATTTATCAGTGTTGATCAAAGAGAGTTGATCAGAAGGATTCCCCTTATATACAGCACTCTATTGTCATTCATACAGTACTGTATACTGTAGTAAAGGGTAGACAACACATGGTCTTGCAGTATACTGTATTACTAAAAATCTGTCAGGTTGACCAGAATCACTGCGGATATCGGAAAATAATACAATTTTATTAATTCTACGTAGAATTAATAAAATTGTATTATTTTCCGATATCCGCAGTGATTCTGGTCAACCTGACAGATTTTTAGTAATACAGTATACTGCAAGACCATGTGTTGTCTACCCTTTACTACAGTATACAGTACTGTATGAATGACAATAGAGTGCTGTACTGTATACTTTATAAGGGGAATCCTTCTGATCAACTCTCTTTGATCAATACTGATAAATACAGTATCATATTTATACCCCTTTAGCACCTGTCGTTCCATCCTATGCACCCATTTACTGTACAATGGTGATTGCGGTCGTATTCACGTACTTTAGCTCCTCCCGTCAGTAACGCAGCTCAGGCCCCAGCGTGACTATGTGTAATACTAATACACCTACGTAGAATTGACCAGAATCACTGCGGATATCGGAAAATAATACAATTTTATTAATTCTACGTAGAATTAATAAAATTTTATTATTTTCCGATATCCGCAGTGATTCTGGTCAACCTGACAGATTTGTAGTAATACAGTATACTGCAAGACCATGTGTTGTCTACCCTTTACTACAGTATACTGTATGAATGACAATAGAGTGCTGTATACTTTATAAGGGGAATCCTTCTGATCAACTCTCTTTGATCAACACTGATAAATATCATATTTATACCCCTTTAGCACCTGTCGTTCCATCCTATGCACCCATTTACAATGGTGATTGCGGTCGTATTCACGTACTTTATGTGAGATAAATTAACCAGTTCTTTTATTGCTGAAGTCGCCACAAAAAACTTTTATTTACAAATACAGTACAATACAATGGTGAAACATTTCAAGTTAACAGCAATTCAAAACCTCAACACACAATAATACATACTGTACAGTACTGTATGATTATTTATTTATAATACAGTATACAGCTCTGTACTGTATATGCAGTATACAGTATACTGTACTATATTTGGGCCTTGTCTTTGGGGGTTTATTCATGCAATTATTAGGGTGACCTGCCGTTGGAAATACTGACACAGTACAATCCTACAGCTACACCACCCACCCCCTCCCTTAGAGTTTTTAATCCCTCCCTGGCCAAGCATCAATCGTCTGGCTAATCCAATCCAAGCCATTGTTTTGTTAATCTGGCCCTGGGCTGGCTACGGTAACAAGATTCAGCAGGAGGCCAGCCAGAGTACTGTATCATCCCACCATCCACCTTCCTTAGAGGGAGGCCTGCCTGCTTTGGAAAAATCCCCTCTCGAATTTGAAATGTAAATCTGATGTGCATCCGTTTGCTTACAGTAACTGTTCAGTTCAGAACAGCCACTGCTTCTAAATTACTGAAAATATACAGGATAAATATACAGTAATGTGAAAGAATCCGTTCTGTGGGTCTGAGAGGGTTATACACAAAGAAAAACCCGCACAGCTGATGCTAACCACAGTGAGGTGCTGACTGGATGGAGACTGATTGTATCATATGGGAGAAAAAAGAACCCAGTCTTCCAGCACTCAATCACAAACAAATGTAGAATTGTAAATTTAAAATACTTTATTATTACCAAGAATAAAAAAGAAGGGTGTTAAAACGTAATTAAACGGTGTATTACAACAGCACGTGACTGTGTCCAATTATAACCCACCTAGAGCTGGGTGGGTGGATGAAGTAATAAAATCCCTTATAGATATTCGGGATTTGGACTGCTATATGTTATAGCTTCCTAAAAAGTATAGGAGAGGAGCCTATAAAAACTCACCCAGAGGTATTGTCAATGTAAGTGTATCCGGGCATGTAGTGCACACTCAGATGATACACTTATGGTGCAATTGTATTATAGTATACTATGCAAGGTCAGACCGTATCCACCCCTATTGTGGGAATAAACTGCTTCCTGCGTGATATCTACAGCGTAATCGGCGCTAGGTCTATTGCGGATTCATATTACGCCCACATTGTAAAGTAAAACACAGGCTTATAGGCAAATATTAGGTGAGGTATATATTAGCATTCATCAGGTATATAGTTTATTTACTGCAGAGTGTTGATTGATATAAAAACACCATAGGTGGTAGTGATAATGCCGTGGTGTTTCTAGGTGTGCTGTAAACCCCAAGGGCTCACCTATGGTACTGTCAGTGAGGTGTAGGTAGTCTTAACTCAGTATAGAACTCTGTGTGTATTGTAATTGCCTGTTGAAGCAACCTCCACTATGTTTGTGGTTGCTGCAGCTGAGATCAGCACTGGTTATGGGGCTAATAAATACACATAACAACTGACAGAATATATGAATCTACTAAGCAGATGAACACACTGACGAAATGCCAATAGTACCAACTAATAGGGTGTATGTGGGGTTAATGATGGGATGGATTCAGTGTACAATCACCCCACCCCCCTTTCCCTGTATAGCAGCTATATACCTAATGCCAGTTTATAGAGGGGCCGGTCTAACTGTAAATCGCATAGTCCCCTATATCAGCGCTGATCTTGGTTATATCAGCGCTGATATGTTCGAGGACATGCCTGTCTGTAGGTGAGTTGAATAAACCCCTAGAGGTAAGAGGATCACGCTGTATGGTTACAAAGCGCGATCCCGGCTTAACATGCACGCCGGGGGAAGCCGCAAATCTCTCAACGCGGATCAACATCCATCTGCTGTTGAATTTCAAATGAACTAGCTTCCCGCGTGTGCAGGAGAGGATTGCCGAGGTAAGAGGATCACGCTGTATGGTTACGAAGCGCGATCCCCGCTGAACATGCACGTCGGGGGAAGCCGCAAATCTCTTAACGCGGATCAATATCCCTCTGCTGTTAAATTTAAATGAACTGGCTTCCCGCGTGTGCAGGAGAAAAATGCCGGTCTGAGAGGGTTGAAAGTCACCAGGTCCTCATACAGTACAGTACATTCTCGAATACCTTTAGAATAAAAATACAGTATATATAAATATACAGTATAAATATTGCACAGTATAATGTAATGTTAAATAACCCATCCTGTTCTTTTTCCCTTCATACTGTAACAGTATCCTCATTGTGTCTGCGGTACAGTAGTTCATTGAGAGAGGAGAGGTTTTGTGTACATCATTACTGCTGTTTATATACTGTACATTTGACTGCACAAGCAGATTTGACGGAACACAAGGCCCCCCCTCCCCCTTGGGCACCCTTTTTCCTGGAAAGACAAGAAAACAAAAACTTTGTTCAGTTACTGTACTGTACTGTATGTGCGTACTGTATTATGGTAGAACTACTGTACAGTAGGTGGCTGGTGCAGCTTTCTCTGGAAAGAAAAAAATGGAGCAGTTAGTAGGCAGTTACTGTAGTACTGTCAAACTAGTCTACTGTACTGTATACTGGAACTATTGTATACTCTGACTATTGGGAAAGAAAAAATCTGTGCCATACTTACCTGTATCATACTGTACTTACTGTACAATACTACAGCACTGTACTACTTTCCTGATGCTTGCCCATTGCGCGCGATGACAATGGGCAACACAGTGGCAATATGGTCTATATATTTATTGCATCGTTCCACGGTGAGTACATCGTTCCAAAAACTCATTATGGCTTTATACAACTCGTCCTTCTTGGAGGGTTTCGCCACTTTACGGATGTGGTCCTTCAGCTGATGCCAGACCATTTCGATCGGATTGAAGTCTGGCGATCTGTGATTGGAAAGAAAGGACAATTAGTTTAAGAGATACAGTACACAGTAAAAACAGTGGGGAACATAAATGGGACACGGTCTACTGCACTTACTCCGCTGGCGTCTTCACCCAGTTGATGCCGCGCTCAAGGATATGCGCCGTCGACGCGGTGTGCTTGGGATCATTGTCCTGGTAAAAGCGATGACCATTGGGAAAGTCTTGTGTGATGTATCGCACTATCACGGGCACAATGTTGTCTTGGAAGAAATCTTTATTCATGATTCCTATAGCAAGAAAAGAAAAGTGCTCAATAGTACAGTACAGTGCATACGGTAAGGCAACACTAGTCAAGTACGGTGCATTAGGCGGCATTATATTTGAGAAATTGTACTTTCAAAGACGACACTGCATCCCGGTCCACGCCTAGAGATGGCACCCCACACATGCAGCTTCACAGGGTGTTTTGGCCGCGGCTTCAAAGTTATGCGGCCTTTTTTGTGGAACGCAAATCTTGCAAATCTCTCCAGCGACACAGTAGACTCATCAGTGAAGATGCAATCCTTGAAAGTCTCACCGCTGTCGATCCATGCCTGGGCCTGGAGCACTCTTTTGATTTTGTTTGCGTCCCGTATCATGGGGTACGCTCTGTAATGACAATGAATAAAAAATGTTAGCGTCACAGCGCAGTACAGTTTGCAAAACAACACTTTTACTTTACAGTACCTCCTGTACTGTCCAGTACTAACCTCACACGTCCATATTTCCATCCAATTCTGCGTCTCATCTTCTTTATGCTGCTCTCGGATACAGTCAGATTGTGGTTTTCCTGAAGAGTGTTTTTAACCCTTAATGCGTTCCTCTCATCATTCTCCTCACTTATTCTGTCCACCAGAAGAGTAGTCTCCCTACAATGCAAAGAAATTATATTGTGTTATTAATATGCAGCAATATAAAATGTATACTGTATACTGTACATGTAATGTTGTAATATACAGTAAATATAAATATACAAAAATGTATACTGCTGTACTATAAATATAAATAGACAAAATATACAGTATACAGTACTGTTGTAATATAAATATACTATATAAATATACTGTTGTTATATCATAATAAATACACATCATATACTGTATATTCAGTTGTAAGATGAATTGCAATATACCAAAAGTGTATACTGCTGCACAAAAAATATAAATTGACCACACATACACTATATACTATTGTAATATAATAAATCTTAATATATAAAATCGAATGGTTAGTGAGGTTAGTGCTATCTGCGGTGAATCTCATTGGTCCTGACTGTCATTGCCCAAGAGGTACGCCCCACTGTGACATCACCTCCTTCACTCTCACACACTTGCAGTCACACCACACGGCCAGAACCTCTGACGACTCCTTGGTAAGTTGACATGTCACACTCTCACCCCCCACACTCACACACCAACCCCCCACACTCTCACCCCCCACACTCACACACAACCCCCCACACTCACACCCCTCACACTCACTGGCCCCCCACACTCACACACAACCCTGTACACACAGTCACCCCCTCACACTCACACACACTCAGTGTCACTCACCCCCCACACTCACACACAACCCCCCACACTCACACACAACCCTGTACACACAGTCACCCCCTCACACTCACACACAACCCCCCACACTCACACCCCTCACACTCACTCGCCCCCCACACTCACACACCCCCTCTCACACACAACCCTGTACACACACTCACCCCCTCAGACTCAGTGTCACTGAACACTGTACACACACACACACACACACTGTCACCCCACACACACTCAGTGTCACTCACCCCCCACACTGACACACAAATCACCCCTACTGTCACCCCTGTGCACACACACACACACACACACATCTTACACACATCTTATACATTTACAATTCTCCCTCCGCAACGACAATCGCCCATTACCTTCATTCTCCCTCCGCAACGCTCTGCCCACCTCATATATGGGCGCCTCTCCCTCCGCAACGACAATCGTCTAAACCGCACATATTACAGCGGCCCATTACCTTCATTCTCCCTCCGCAACGAAGCGCTCATGACAATCGTCTAAACCGCACATATTACAGCGGCCCATTACCTTCATTCTCCCTCCGCAACGCTCATATTACAGCGCCCGTTACACCGCCCGCTCTCTGCCCACCTCATATATGCCCGCCGCCGCGCACAATCGCCCATTACCTTCATTCTCCCTCCGCAACGCTCTGCCCACCTCATATATGGGTGCCTCTCCCTCCGCAACGACAATCGTCTAAACCGCACATATTACAGCGGCCCATTACCTTCATTCTCCCTCCGCAACGAAGCGCTCATATTACAGCGCCCGTTACACCGCCCGCTCTCTGCCCACCTCATATATGCCCGCCGCCGCGCACATTACACCGCCCGCACGCGTCCATTAACTCGCGCCCACATTACACCGGCCGCCCGTAGCCCTACTACTTCAATGTCTGTGCAAATACCCCTATAAACCGCCACCCACACCGCACTCTTTCTACATTTTTACTAATGCCCCACAAACTCTGGTACTATTTAAATGTATTTCTCTTTCTACAATGCCGTGCACCTACGCAGTGTAAATTATATTTGTAAAATGGCCGACACACTTAACATTCTACATCATTCACACATCAACTACATTAATTTACCAAAATTTTGCTTTTACAACTACTAAATACAAACATTTGCCTCTACAAACACATGGACGCCGCTCACCGCCTACTCTCTATGAACTTCAATTTCTTCTCAAACTACTCACTTACAATTACAATTAATTTATATCTATTCACATTTATATCTCTTTGTACAATGGCGTGCACCTACGCAGTGTCAATTTAATTTTTAAAATGGCCGACACACTAATTTTTTTTTCCTATTATCCATTTATAACATATTTTATTTTATTTTATCTTTATTTCATAGCCAATATAATTCTTTTTATTTACATTACCCCCGCTTTGCTAATGTATTTTTTTTATCGATTCTTATAATTTACTCCTTTTTTTTTCCAAATGTATTTTTTTTATCGATTCTTATAATTTACTCCTTTTTTTTTCCATAGCCGCTATATAATTATTTATTCTTTTCTTTATTTTTTGGCATAGCCGCTATATCATACTTTCACTTTTTATCAACTTTGCTTCATTCACACATCGCCACACATTACATTAATACATTCAACATCATTCACACATCAACTACATACATTTAAATCTTCCAATGCCCTCCGCACGCCAATCTCTGGATGCGCTCCGCATACACTTTTTTTTTTTAAAACATTATTTTTTCTGCCAACATTTACAACTTTATTAACAAACATTTATACAAACATTTTACATCTAACAATCACCTCCGAACGCCAATCTCTGCATGCGCTCACACTTTCTACAATGGCGTGCACCTACGCACTGTCAATTACATTTATAAAATGCCCGACACACTAAATGTCTTTTACTATTATCCATTTATATAATATTTTCTTTTATTTCTTTCATACCCGCTATTATACTTTTTATTTACATTACCCCCGCTTTGCAAATTTTTTTTTTTTATCCATTCTTATAATTTCTTCCTTGCCGCTATATCATACTTTCATTTTTAATAAAGTTTTATTCATTCACACATCACCACACATATTACATTAATACATTCAACATTATTCACACATCAACTACATACATTTCAATCTTCCAATGCCCTCCGCACGCCAATCTCTGGATGCGCTCCGCACACACCACTTTCACCAACTCATTTCAAAAAAAAATATTTTTATTTTTTTCCTGACAACATTTTTAACTTTATTAACAAACATTTGTACAAACATTTCACATCTAACAATGCCCTCCGAACGCCAATCTCTGGATGCTCTACGCTCACATAACTTTCTGCACAATTTTCTTTGAAACTTTTATTTTAAAATGTTATTTTTGTTTGTGGCAAAATAAATTTCTTTATTAAATGCTCATTTTAAATTCTTTTTATACAAATACATCATATTTAATGTTCATTACTGCTATTTCACAACACCCACCCACCCTTACTCTTCACACACCCCCACCCACCCACCCTTACTCTTCACACACCCCCACCCACCCACCCTTACTCTTCACACACCCCCACCCACCCACCCTTACTCTTCACACACCCCCACCCACCCACCCTTACTCTTCACACACCCCCACCCACCCACCCTTACTCTTCACACACCCCCACCCACCCACCCTTACTCTTCACACACCCCCACCCACCCACCCTTACTCTTCACACACCCCCACCCACCCACCCTTACTCTTCACACACCCCCACCCACCCACCCTTACTCTTCACACACCCCCACCCACCCACCCTTACTCTTCACACACCACCACCCACCCACCCTTACTCTTCACACACCACCACCCACCCACCCTTACTCTTCACACACCCCCACCCACCCACCCTTACTCTTCACACACCCCCACCCACCCACCCTTACTCTTCACACACCCCCACCCACCCACCCTTACTATTCACACCCCCCCACCCACCCACCCTTACTCTTCACACCCCCCCACCCACCCACCCTTACTCTTCACACACCCCCACCCACCCACCCTTACTCTTCACACACCCCACCCACCCACCCTTACTCTTCACACCCCCCCACCCACCCACCCTTACTCTTCACACACCCCCACCCACCCACCCTTACTCTTCACACACCCCCACCCACCCACCCTTACTCTTCACACACCCCCACCCACCCACCCTTACTCTTCACACACCCCCACCCACCCACCCTTACTCTTCACACACCCCCACCCACCCACCCTTACTCTTCACACACCCCCACCCACCCACCCTCTTCACACACCCCCACCCACCCACCCTTACTCTTCACAAACCCCCACCCACCCACCCTTACTCTTCACACACCCCCACCCACCCACCCTTACTCTTCACACACCCCCACCCACCCACCCTTACTCTTCACACCCCCCCACCCACCCACCCTTACTCTTCACACACCCCCACCCACCCACCCTTACTCTTCACACACCCCCACCCACCCACCCTTACTCTTCCCACACCCCCACACACCCACCCTTACTCTTCCCACACCCCCACCCACCCACCCTTGCTCTTCACACACCCCCACCCACCCAGCCTTGCTCTTCACACCCCCCCCACCCACCCACCCTTACTATTCACACCCACCCTTACTATTCACACCCACCCACCCTTCCTCTTCCCACACCACCACACACCCACCCTTCCTCTTCCCACCCACCCACCCACCCACTCTTCATTTATGTTCCCACACCCCCACCCAACCACCCTTCCTCTTCACACACCCACCCTTCCTCTTCACACCCCCCCACCCACCCTTCCTCTTCACACACCCCCACCCACCCACCCTTCCTCTTCACACACCCCCACCCACCCTTCCTCTTCACACCCCCACCCACCCTTCCTCTTCCCACACCCCCACCCACACACCATTCCTCTTCCCACACCCCCACCCACCCTTCCTGTTCCCATACCCCCACCCTTCCTCTTCCCACACCCCCACCCACCCTTTCTCTTAGCACACCCCCACCCACACACCCTTCCTCTTTACACACACCCACCCACACACACTTCCTCTTCCCACACCACCACACAGCCATCCTTCACACACAACACACCCATCCAAACAACATTCCTCTTCCATCACACCCCTACCCTTCCTATTACACCACCCACCTTTACCACCACCACCCCCACATAACTATTTTCTTTTACACACTTTCACAGGTCACAACAAATACTATTTTTCTACGTAAACACAGCACAGGAAAAGTTTTACTCACAAAAGGTAACTTATTAATCTTCATGTATGCATTCTACAACAATTTTATTTACATCATACCTACACATATTACACACACCCATCCACCTTCCTCTTCAACCACAATTCCTATTACACCACCTTTAACACACACCCCCATACAAACACTTTTTTACACACTTTCACACGTCTACAAAATACATATTGTTTCAACATACACACACTACATTTTTCAACACCACCACACTCACATCGTTCACACACACACACACACACACACACACACACACACTTTCTCTTCACCAAACACAACCAACAAAACAACATTCATGTTCCCTCACACCCCTACCCTTCCTATTCCACAATTACTCTTCAAACAACAAAGCACCCACCCACCTTTACCACCACCACACCCACATAACTATTTTCTTTTACACACTTTCACAGGTCACAACTAAAGTATTTTTTGTACTTCAACACAGCACAGGAAAAATTACACTCACACAAGGTAAGTTATTACGTTTCATCTTTGCATTCTAAAACAATTTAATTTACATCATAACTACACATATTAAACTTTTTATTACATACATTACAGCATTATTAAATCATTACATACATATACACCATTATTACATCTCATTTTTACTTTTCATAATTTACAATTCACATTTATCAATTACACTAACATTCACATTTACATCTACAAACACACATTTATTAACTTTTTTCCTTCTTTTTACAGGCATCAACAGTACCGGCTTTCACAATTCTACAAACCCCCCAAATCCACCCCTCCAACTAAATACATCCTTCCTCTTCCCTCACACCACCCCCCATTACTCTTCACAACACAACACCACGCACCCTTCCTCTTCACCCCACCCCCACCCATCCACCCTTACTCTTCACACACCCCCATCCACCCACCCTTACTCTTCACACACCCACCTCCACACACCCCCACCCACCCTTCCTCTTCCCACACCCACACCCACCCATACTCTTCACACAATCCACAAACACCCACCCTTCATATTACCACACCCACACACCCTTCCTCTTCCCTCACCCGCCATTACTCTTCACAACACACAACACACTTCCTGTTTAACACAACAACCTTACTCCACACCCATCAAACCCTTCCTCATCCAGCACACACACCCAACATTCCTCTGTTACACACCAACATTACTCTTTATCCCCTGAACACCATTACTCTTTTTACCCCTTTCACTACACCCCTCAAAATATAACTATTTTATTTTACACCCTTTCACAGGCCACTAAACTATTAAGACTCCACAACTACAAATACATTCCACTCACACAAGGTAACTATGTTTACTTTTTCTATACATTACTAAAACACTTCCATCCATTTACAGGTTATAACTGTACTATATTACTTTTGCAGGACTCAACAACACCAGCCACACAAATCATCACCCACTTTGGAGCGTCTACACCTCAAGCATCTTCAACCTGGAACATCTTTACAGCCAGAAATCCATACACAAAATACAAGGTCAGTATGTTACATACATTTACATCTACTATGTTTATTACTTTTTAACATCTATTTATTTTATACAAATTACATCAACACACACCATTCCTCTTTACAACCACCACACTCACAACTTTACTCTTTTACTACGTCACACACACCCTTACTGTTTACCAACACCACACTTTAAACAACACCACATCCACCCTTACACTTTCTCACACAACACCTCTACAATTTCTCTTTAACACCCACAACACACACACCCTTACTCTTTCACACTACCACACATAACATTCCTCTTTAATACAACATCACACATGCCTTTATCAGTACAACACACATTTTTATACACACAACACAGTACTATTACAATACACTACACTATGTTTTTAAAACTATCATCACATACACATAATAACTATATCAACACTACTAAATTTACTATAACTATAATACACTCTTATTAACCTTAACATGTCCCTCTGCAAACAAGACTAACTACCATTTTTTACACACTTTCACAGGACTGTACACTGACGCCATTCAACCATCTGGACCTGTGACATCTGATGACATCTTTACAACACGTCGCATGTGTGAACTGTAATAAAAATACAATATTATAACTTTATACACACACACACACACACACACACTACTTACCTTTTAAATATGCCTCCAAAAAAAATTAATCAAACATCACACACAACTACACTGACAACAGCTCACAGTACATCACAAACATGCAATTACCAATATGACACACAACAACCATCAACATCAAGTGCAACAACATTACTACAACAACAAACTGATAGTACAACAACAAAATACAAACATCTACTAAAACTACAACAAATGAGAGAACGAGCAAAAGTAAGAAGAGATACACAAACACCAGAAGAACGAAGTGTACAAAATCTAAAACGCAAGAATTCACTACTCAAACAAACTGAAGAACAATATGTAATACGCCTTGAAAAACAGAGACAACAAAATATAAAAGCAAGAGCAAACAAAAAAAAAGTTAATATTCTAAACAAATCTACTACTTTACAACAACACCCTACAACATCAACTGCTGCTAACACAACAGAACAACATGAAATATGCCTTGACAATTCTACACAACAACAAACACACAGTGTAATACATATCAATTTAACACGCAGCGCTTTCAGCTACGAACCTCATATACAATACCAAAATCATCAACACGTCAATATAGGACACCTTTCCACTATTTGTCCATACTGTCAAGCTAAAACATTCCCTAACGAATCTGCAGGAATGTGCTGTAGAAATGGAAAGATTTTACTGCCACCAATACAACAAACACCTAATGAACTGCTTTCATACATGTCAGGAACTACAAGTGAATCAAAACATTTCCTACAAAATATACGCAAATACAACTCATGTTTTCAAATGACATCATTTGGTGCTACATCTGTCATCAAACAACATGGATTTCAATCTACTTTCAAAGTACAAGGTCAAGTTTACCACAGAGCAGGATCTCTACTTCCATTGCCAAATGAAAATCCAAAATTTTTACAAATTTACTTCATGGGAGATGAAGAACAAGAAGCCGATCAACGATGTCATTATATACCAAACATAAGACGTGACATTGTTCTATCCTTACAAAAAATGTTACATCAACATAATCATCTCATTAACACATTTAAAACATCACTGGAACGCATGCCAACTGATGAATATAAAGTAGTTATCAGAGCTGACAAAACACCAGTGGGTGAACATGAACGTCGCTTTAATGCTCCTCAAGTTAACGAAGTTGCTATTGTTATAGCTGGACAACAATTTGATAAGAGAGACATCATTCTTCAAAGGCGCACAACCTCTCTTCAACGCATTTATGAAACACATCGCTCATATGATGCACTTCAATACCCTCTCATATTTTCTCATGGTGACGATGGATACCACTTCAATATAATGCAAGTAGACACAGCTTCAAAATCTAACACTAAGAAAACTGTTTCATCTATGAACTTCTACGCATACAGAATAATGATAAGACATGGAACACAAAACCACATATTACACTGTAGACAACTGTTTCATCAATTTATTGTTGACATGTATGCTAAAATTGAAAGTGAACGTCTTCTATACATACGTTTACATCAAAAAGAACTTCGCGTTGATCAATACATACATCTGAAGGATGCTGTTGTAGATGATGGAAACATTGATAACATTGGAAAAATTTTAATTCTACCTGCAAGTTTCACAGGAAGCCCTAGGCATATGCACGAATATGCTCAAGACGCTATGTCATATGTTAGAGCATATGGACGACCAGACTTCTTTATTACATTTACATGTAATCCATCTTGGACAGAGATAAAAGAAGAACTATATATTGTACAGGCACCCAGCGATAGACACGACTTAGTAGCCAGAGTATTCAAACTAAAGCTACAGAAATTGATGAACATCATAACCAATAAACATATCTTTGGACAAACACGATGCTGGATGTACTCAATTGAGTGGCAAAAACGCGGACTTCCACATGCTCATATTCTGATATGGCTAAAAGAAAAACTACATTCAATACATATTGATAACGTAATTTCAGCTGAGTTGCCTAATCAATACGAAGACCCAATACTATTTGCAATCATCACTAAAAATATGATTCATGGACCATGTGGAAACATTAATATTAATTCACCATGTATGAAGGACGGAACATGCACAAAAAAATTTCCAAAACAATTCCTTTTGGAGACACAAAGTGGAGATGATGGATATCCTCGCTATCGAAGACGTGCTCCATCAGATGGTGGATATACAGCAACAATACATCTTCGAAACAACACTAATATACAAGTCGACAACAAATGGATTGTTCCATATTCTCCACTACTTTCTAAAACTTTTAACGCACACATTAATGTAGAATACTGTAATTCTGTTAAATCTATTAAATACATTTGCAAGTATGTCAACAAAGGAAGCGACATGGCCATTTTTGGCATCACTAACGACAAGATCAAAGATGAAATTTCACTATATCAGTTGGGACGATATATTAGTAGTAATGAAGCCGTTTGGAGGATTTTGTCTTTTCCAATTCACCAACGTCATCCAACTGTTGTTCACTTAACAGTTCATTTAGAAAATGGACAAAGAGTATACTTCACACCTCATAACGCTCACTCACTTGCAGCTCAACCACCAAACACAACTTTAACTGCCTTCTTTCAATTGTGTCAAAATGACTCTTTTGCTAAGACATTACTATATCCTGACATTCCTAAATATTACACTTGGAATTCATCTACTAAAATTTTTAACAAAAGGAAACATGGAGTACGTATTACAGGAGAAGACGCCGTACAAAGTGAAGCATTGGGTCGTGTATATACAGTTCATCCAAATAACGCTGAATGCTTCTTTCTTAGAATGCTACTTCATAATGTTCCAGGACCAACTTCTTTTACACATCTCAAAACTGTGGATGGACACCTTTGTCAAACTTATCGCGAAGCTTGCCAAAAACTTGGATTACTAGAGGATGATCAACACTGGAATACTACTTTATCAGAAGCTGTTTTACATTCTTTACCTAATAAAATAAGAAACCTTTTTGCTATTATCATTACCACCTGCCACCCATCCAACCCTAACACTCTATGGGATACCTACAAAGACTACATGAGTGAAGATATACTGGCAAAAGCACAAACAGACAACCCAACACTACACTTACATTTTTCTCCAGAAATTTACAACAAAGTACTCATTTTGTTAGAAGATAAATGCCTAGCTATTAATAACAAAACACTACTTCAATTAGGAGTACAATCTCCTGAACGTCACCACCGCGATATACTTAATTCAGACATTATGCGTGAGAGAAACTACAATATTATACATCTTAAAAATTATGTTGCATCAAAAAAACCTATGTTAATTCCACAACAATTACAAACATACCAAAACATTATGTCTCACATCACAAAGGAACAAGGTGCCATTCTTTTCCTTGATGCTCCAGGGGGAACAGGAAAAACATTTCTCATCAACTTACTCCTTGCAGAAATTAGAATGGAACACAACATAGCACTTGCTATTGCATCATCTGGAATTGCAGCCACTCTTATGGATGGAGGAAGAACTGTGCACTCTGCTCTTAAATTACCTCTAAACATTGCCAATGAAGAAAACCCAACATGTAATATAACAAAAAATTCTGGACAAGCACGTGTACTACAAACTTGCAAACTTATTGTGTGGGATGAATGTACAATGGCTCACAAAAAATCACTTGAAGCCCTTGATAGAACATTAAAGGACTTACGTAACTGTCAAGACATCATGGGAGGAGCTGTAATACTTTTAGCTGGTGATTTCAGACAAACACTTCCTGTTATACCAAGATCAACACCTGCAGATGAACTTCATGCATGCCTTAAATCTTCTCATCTATGGCACAATGTTAAACATTATCCTTTAACTACAAATATGCGAGTACAACTTTTAGGAGAATCTAATACTCAAGATTTTGCAAACAAGCTTCTTCAAATTGGTGAAGGTACTTTACCTACTAACTTATCTGGAGAAATTGATTTTCCAACACAATTTGCACACATGATGACATCACTTACAGACCTCATACATCACGTATATCCAAACATCATACAAAATTATAACAATCACCAATGGCTATGTGAACGAGCCATACTTGCAGCAAAAAATAATTGCGTTAATGACATTAATCATCAAATACAAGATATGATTCCAGGAAATATTACAGAATACAAGTCCATAGATACCGTCGTAGATAATGATGAAGCCGTTAACTATCCCACTGAATTTCTTAACTCACTTGAGCCGCCTGGAATGCCACCACATCGCCTTCGAATTAAAATTGGAACACCCATCATGCTACTTCGCAATCTCAACACACCTAACCTTTGTAATGGAACAAGACTCTGCATCAAAACATTAATGCCCAACCTCATTGAAGCTACTATATTAACAGGAAAGGCCACAGGAGAAGATGTCTTCATACCCCGCATTCCACTCATTCCTACTGACATGCCCTTCAATTTCAAACGCCTACAATTCCCAATCAGACTGGCATTTGCTATAACCATCAACAAATCACAAGGACAGTCAATTAAGTTCACTGGAATCAACTTACAATCACCATGTTTCTCCCATGGACAGTTATATGTCGCATGTTCTAGAGTAGGCTCATCCCATGACTTATATATATTTGCTCCAAATGGATCTACCAAAAATGTGGTTTATAAACAAGCATTACAATAAACATTTACTATTAGCATTCTTACACACATCAAATTACATTTACTACAACACTACTTTTACATTTACACACACATATCACGGATTTTCATCCAGGGATTGTTCCGATTGCCAATTCTTGGAGTCAGGAAGGAATTCTTTTTTCACCTTAATACGGTTTTTTTTTTGCCTTCCTCTGGATGACAACGTATGTTCACACATACAATTAATTTTCTATTATCAACTTGCATTTAATAACAACTATCATTTATTACTATACCAATTATTATCACATGGACTCTTACATATGTTTATTACAAATGTATATACCACTTTTTATTCTTCATCAACGACAATAAAATATTTTTACAAATTTTATATATTACTCTTTGTTTTCATTGTATTTCATTCATATACTTTTTATTACAAACAACATTATTTTTTATTTTATCCATTCACATTCCGGCCAACGCCGGGTCTATCAGCTAGCATTACAATTAACATTGACTTTCCTCAATTTCCATGAACTCTACATATTGCCATAAGAAATTACAAAAAAATTAAAGACACTCAATACACTACTGTCATCTTTTATTACTACATTATTTTACAACACACACTTTAACATTACAGCAAATACACTCCTCTCAACAATGGACATTCACATCTTTCAAGAAGCATTTCCAACAATAACATTTTCAAAAATAACTACCGTAACAACTAACATACACTTCAAACATTTGCCCTCATATACATGTGCTTTCTACTACTGTTGATTTACAAACACAATTCTAACTAATATTGCATAACATTGGCATCACATTACAACTTTCACATACAACATTTACACATACTTATTCACACTTCACATCCCGGGCAACGCCGGGTTTCTCAGCTAGTATACTATATAAATACGGTATACTGTTGTTATATCATAATAAATACACATCATATACTGTATATTCCGTTGTAAGATGAATTGCAATATACCAAAAGTGTATACTGCTGCACAAAAAATATAAATTGACCACACATACACTATATACTGTTGTAATATAATAAATATACTATATAAATACGGTATACTGTTGTTATATCATAATAAATACACATCATATACTGTATATTCCGTTGTAAGATGAATTGCAATATACCAAAAGTGTATACTGCTGCACAAAAAATATAAATTGACCACACATACAGTACACTACAGTATATACTGTTGTAATATAAATATACTATATAAATACGGTATACTGTAGATGTACACTACAGTTTTCTATATTTTTTTTGGTTAAGTTTTATAAATACAGTATACTTACGCATTTGTTACCCTTGGTGCCTTTTTGCGGTCTCTGTTTTTTCCTTGTGCATGATAGCACACGGTGCTTGATGGCACAACGAGGCCAGAAGCAGTTAACCAGCACTGGATATCTGCAATTCGTTTTCCGCTCGTGTACATATCCTTCATTCTCATGCTGAGATCCTTTGAAATCTTCTTAACAGGCATTGCTGCGAGTACTGTAGAAAGAAATACAAACACAAGAATGTGTATTCGATGTTTAGTCGATGTGTATTCAATGTGCAGTGAATCCACAAAATGGATGGTGTATTTATATGTTAATGACTCACATTACAGACCACCCACTTTCAACACCTGTACCTGGCCGCTATGCATAAAAGGTTGTACACGTTGCATAGCCCACCACTTGCTGATCTTTATCTGAGCCATTGTCCAGATACTGCATTGTGCCTCCCGCTTACATGGAGCAGCCCCGGTTCTATGGACGAAAGAACCATCTCACCTCTGCTGTGCCTGCCACACTGAAAAAGAGAAAGGCAGTTACCGTTTCCAAGCCAAAGGCAAAGCGACAGGCTAAGGCCAACAAAGAAAACCTTCTGCTGACCCCAAAGGCTAAGGCTTTTAAAACACGTCAGCCTTGTTATGTGAAGAAAAAATACGGTACTGTGCTCGGTACGCAAGACGAATGGCAGCCAACTCACCGAATCCGCAGACCACTTGCTCCCATAAGCTTCGACGACTCTGCTGTAGCTGTCCCGGAAATCTTCAGCCCGGCTTCTCCACCCCCATCTTCTCCGGTTCCATCTGAAGATGCTGCTGCCTCTGAAATCCACGGGTCACTGTCTCCTTTGCTCTTGGACGACTCTGCTTCTCTCCCGGAAATCCAGCGGTCACCTTCTCCATCCCTCTTCGACGACGCTGCAGCTTCTCCTGTACCGGGCATCCCCAGGTCACCTCTTCCACTCTCCATCGATGCCGCTTCTCTCCAGAGAACCCCCATCTCATCCTCTGTTGCACCCATCCCCCCAGATCTCCAGATGCCATGCACAAGCAGCTCGTTAGACCGGATCCTGAATGGGCTAACTGTGGATCTCCCCGGGAATTCTATTGTGCTGGCAAAGCTAGATCTGCTTCTGGAGTCGGTGCTACATATGGAGCAACGGATGCTACAAATGGAGCAACGGCTGGATCAACGGATGCTACATATGGAGCAACGGATGGATCAACGGATGGACAAGATAGAGGCTGACATAGCGGGCATACATTATTTGCTCGGTGTTAATGCCCCTGTTTCCCCGACGCTGGAGCAGGGGGGTGACATGGATGTGATGCATGGTACCTTCGACCCCCTTCCATCACCAAGCACACCCCCTCCACCAGAAGATGCAGTGTACTATGCTATTGAGGAGGACATGACAACCCCATCAAGACCACGCCAGGAGACAACCTGGCGACCACTACCGGAGGAAAGCTTCCTCCCAGACACCCTACCATTGCCCATCGCCTCAAGTACACCCGCTCCCAAAAGACCTCCTACACCCGCTCGCATACAAACAGAGCTCGACATCTCCCTGTGCGATCTGCCACCGGCGCTGAGGGAGAAGTATAGGGTGAGGAGTGCTGGTATACCACACAAGTATGCCTTGATCATATTTAAACACCATGTTCCCTACACATTGTACTGCGAGTGGGTGTTCAAAGTGAACTATGATGGGAATCGCCAAAAAAAGGCCCTTCCTTCTAATTTAAGGAAAAAGATTGTGGAAGAAATGCAGCGCTATTACCCTGTTACAGATCCTGTAATGAGAGGCGTTAGAGACTGCATTAATGGCGTTTTGCGCCATGCAAGGAATCGGCCATGGATGGAAAATGGGGAGGACTTTCAGTGAGACCATACTGTAATATTGTGCTGTACTGTACAGTACATGTTTTACCCTACAGTACCTGCTGTACTTAAACAAAGGATACTGTACTGTATGTTGTTGTGTGTTGCACGTTTTTTGTACTGTATTTGTAAATAAAAGTTTTTGGTGGCGACTTCAGCAATAAAAGAACTGGTTAATTTATCTCACACTCAGTACTACAAACTGCTTTTTGCTGCCAGACTGCAAACCCGCAAGACCAGCAACATTGTAACAAAAGAGCAATGAGCGCGCAATTGGCGTGGGAACTTCTGTTCTAAGGCCCCTAGAAATAATATTCTTTATTTTATTTATAAACTCACATTTATAAACCCCGTCACCCACCCCCGCTACACACAATAAAAAATAATCACACACAGCATCCCCGCAATAAATAAATAAATAAATACAAATAAATACATTTGAAATACATTTTTATTGATAGTGTAGATGTGCAGGGGGTCTCGGGAGCTGAACCGCACTGGTTTCAGGTCGGGGGACCTCCTGCCACCCGAGATACAGGCCCCTTTAGGGGGTGCCGGTATCCCTCTGCGTTAAAGGCCCCGATCACGTGACCGCGGCCTGTGAAACCAAGCAGAGCAGAGGGATACCGGCACCCCCTAAAGGGGCCTGTATCTCGGGGGGCACGGGGTCCCCAGATCTGAAACCTGTGCGGTTCAGCTCCCGAGACCCCCTGCACATCTACACTGTGAATAAAACACACACATCATTAAAGAATCATTCTTTAGCTTAGCGGCTATGCGCTATGGTAAAGAAGCAGCATTTCTGTATTTTTAATAATATTGTACAGTGAGCAGGGGGTTCCCTGAGACAGAAATCTAATCTCAGGGGACCCCCTGCTCCTGCACAATATTATTAAAAGTTCAGAAATGATGCTTCATTAGCATAGCGTATAGACGCTAAGGTAATGAAGGGGTTAAGGCATAATAACCAATAAATACATTCAATACACATTCAATACACTACCCACTACCCATGGCAACCTCCGCTGCTGTACAGTAAAACAGAGAAAAAAATTAACACTTTCAAAGTAATGTCCCCTAACCCCTTAATCACCATAGCGGTTATTAACCGCTACAGTCATGAAGGGGTTAACCCACCCTCACCCACCACTCGGGACGCCTACTGTACATACCCTCCCACTCTAACCCCCCACCCCGTGAGGCCTAACCACCCTCAACCCTCACCCACTAACTACCCACAAGGGAGGCCTACCTACATACCATTGGGGAACCCCCCCCCCACCCCCCACCCCCAGTCCACGCAATCAAAACAATGCACAGCCCCACAATAAACAGCATTCTATTTATTAAATACATTACCCACCCCCTGTGCCCCTCCCCCATAAATACAAGATTTATTCTTTTACATTCAGGGTCCATAACGCAGCCCCACGCTAGTCCCCGGTGGGCTGGCAGGGCACCTGGACAGACCTACAGTTTACCAGCAGCATTCCACAGGTTCTGGAGGCCTGCTGGTGGATCCTGCCAGCACCATGGCGTCCAGGTGGTCTCCTTGGATCACCGTGAGCCACAATTGGGTCCCCACGGTAGGCCCAAGGATGTCTGGGAGCCCCGGGTCAAACCCACAGGTGTCTGCGGGGCCTCGGGTGGTTCCCATGGGGGTCTGGGGAACTCACGGGTGCTCACTACGGGTCCGCGGTGCCCCCACAGAAGTGGGACCACACATCATCATCCCCGCACCTACGGGTCGGCGGTGCCCCCACAGAAGTGGGACCACACATCGTCATCCCCGCAGACTACGGGTCCGCGGTGCCCCCACAGAAGTGGGACCACATATCATCATCCCCGCATGTGTCACCCGTGGAACCACCAGCCTGATACCCTTTAGGATACCCGAGGATTCCCCGCGGGTGGTCTCCAGAGGTCCCACGCAAAACCACGGAAGTAACCCTGAATGTAAAAAAAATAAACCTGGCCTATACATTCAATACATACACCCTCCCCCCCAACACCTACAGTACAATAATGTGCAAAATAACTATTATCCAGATATGGATAATAGATTAATTGCCCATTATTAAAAACATTAACTAGCATATTCAAATAAATAAAGTACTACTGACCTCATCAATACGAAGTGTCCAACGCCAGCGCCTTCCTTCTCTTGCCCACACAAAACATAGCCAAAACCAAGCCAATACATTGCAAGTACATTCAGATATCAATTAACCCCTTAAACACCTTGTCAGATAATAACCGCAAAGGTAATTAAGGGGTTAAGCCACACAGGCACGATACCCACCCTTCACCCATGAATTTGTACTGTGGCTTCATCATGCAACTATATATATACAGTATACTGTATATATATATACAGAGAGACAGAGAGAAAGAGAGAGAGAGAGAGAGATATATATACAGTATATGTATATATATATATATACTGTATATATACACACACGTTATATACACACCCATGATAAACCAATATACAGTACAAATAAATGTAGAAGGGTTATCAAAAGCACTGTCCTACAACCAAACACTTCTCCATACAGTACATACAGTACACACTAACTTAAAATCAATTTCCTTTAATATTCATAACTGATCTCTCAATCTAAATCATCACTAAACCTCTGAAAAGCCATTTAAACAACTTACATTCCAATATAAATGATGCCTCAATATCTATGCACCATATACATTCTGCAAATTAATCAAACGTAAACAAAAATCAATTAGCAATCATTATTTACATCCCTAAACAATTCACACTCAATCACGAACAATGAAACCATTAACAGATTCACGCCTAGAGCAGAACAATTAAGCCTTTGAAAAAATATAAGTACCGACAAAAATACAACCTTTAGAACCAAGGCTATCTATCCCTGACCTTCCTCAAACACACAATACAATACCAAGGAATAATACATCTATCTAATTTTAAAATACTTTAAACTCACAAAATAATTAAAAACACATCTAATCCAGCTTTTAAAACACCATCATTTCTTACCCTGTACTGTACTGTATGTATATATCTCTCTAGACATATATACATACATACAGTGGCAAGAAATGATATACCACAAAAAAAAAATACACATGTTAAAAAATCTTTTGAAAAAATTAACAAGTTAAATAAAATACATTTCTTTACTGTAGTTCACTTACCATTACTTGCCCCCACTGACTCCCGTTGCGCAGCTTACTCACGAACCAATCCACGATCAGGAACCCATAAAATAATAAACCAGAAAATAATAAACTTTAAACTAAAAATCCAAATCAATCCACGGGTCTTCTACTTGTAATCCATCTTCATCTGTATTCTTCTTTCTTCTATCTCCTTCCGGGCGGGGCAGGGCGTGGTCTTCTTTCCATCATCGGCCACGCCCTTGTCTTTTTTCTTCTCCGGAGGTCCTTCCTCCGCGGCGTCTGGCTGCAAAATGAGACGACATATGCTTTTAAAGGCCTATGACGTCACATTTTGCGTCATGGTTCTCACGGTCCTGATTGGACCGTGAAAACCATGTGTTTTGGCCGATAAAAAAAAATGATGACGTCACTTAAAGGGAATGAAAGCACAGCCAATCAGAATGGCTTTGCTTCAATTTCCTTTAAGTTGACGTCATGAAAAGGCACATGGCCGTGCACACATGGTACTAGAGCCAATCAGAGCGTGGGAACTTTATCCCTACTCTGATTGGCTCTGGTATACCATGTGTCAGGGGCTTGGGGGAGAAAGGATGTGACGTCAATGAAAACCTGTCACGTGGTACGGTAGCCAATCAGAGCGTGGGAACTTTATCCTTATTGACGTCACATCCTTTCTCCCCCAAGCCCCTGACACATGGTATACCAGAGCCAATCAGAGTAGGGATAAAGTTCCCACGCTCTGATTGGCTCTAGTACCATGTGTGCACGGCCATGTGCCTTTTCATGACGTCATCTTAAAGGCAATTGAAGCAAAGCCATTCTGATTGGCTGTGCTTTCATTCCCTTTAAGTGACGTCATCATTTTTTTTTATCGGCCAAAACACATGGTTTTCACGGTCCAATCAGGACCGTGAGAACCATGACGCAAAATGTGACGTCATAGGCCTTTAAAAGCCTATGTCGTCTCATTTTGCAGCCAGACGCCGCGGAGGATGGACCTCCGGAGAAGAAAAAAGACAAGGGCGTGGCCGATGATGGAAAGAAGACCACGCCCTGCCCCGCCCGGAAGGAGATAGAAGAAAGAAGAATACAGATGAAGATGGATTACAAGTAGAAGACCCGTGGATTGATTTGGATTTTTAGTTTAATGTTTATTATTTTGAATGGTTTATTATTTTATGGGTTCCTGATCGTGGATTGGTTCGTGAGTAAGCTGCGCAACGGGAATCGGTGGGGGCAAGTAATGGTAAGTGAACTACAGTAAAGAAATGTATTTTATTTAACTTGTTAATTTTTTCAAAAGGTTTTTTAACATGTGTATTTTTTTTTGTGGTATATCATTTCTTGCCACTGTATGTATGTATGTATGTACTGTATGTATGTATATATGTCTAGAGAGATATATACATACAGTACAGTACAGGGTAAGAAATGATGTTGTTTTAAAAGCTGGATTAGATGTGTTTTAAATTATTTTGTGTATGCTGCTACTGTATGCTTTATTGTGAGTTTAAAGTATTTTAAAATTAGATAGATGTATTCCTTGGTATTCTATTGTGTGTTTGAGGAAGGTGAGGGATAGATAGCCTTGGTTGTATTTTTGTCGGTACTTATATTTTTTCAAAGGCTTAATTGTTCTGCTCTAGGCGTGAATCTGTTAATGGTTTCATTGTTCGTGATTGAGTGTGAATTGTTTAGGGATGTAAATAATGATTGCTAATTGATTTTTGTTTACGTTTGATTAATTTGCAGAATGTACAGTATATGGTGCATAGATTTTATGCATATTGGAATGTGAGTTTTTTCATTGGTTTGTGATCATATACAGTATATTGTGAGATCAGTTAGGATTTTTAAAGGAAATTGATTTTAATGTAGTGTCTGTATGGAGAAGTGTTTGGTTGTAGGGCAGTATGCTTTTGATAACCCTTCTACATTTATTTGTACTGTATATTGGTTTATCATGGGTGTGTACAGGTATATAAGGTATATAACGTGTGTATATATATATATATATATATATATATATATATATATATACAGTATACTGTATATATCTCTCTCTCTCTCTCTTTCTCTCTGTCTCTCTGTATGTATATATATACAGTATATATATATAGTTGCATGATGAAGCCACAGTACAAATTCATGGGTGAAGGGTGGGTATCGTGCCTGTGTGGCTTAACCCCTTAATTACCTTTGCGGTTATTATCCGATAAGGTGTTTAAGGGGTTAATTGATATCTGAATGTAATTGCAATGTATTGGCTTTGTATTTGCTATGTACAGTATGTTGTGGACAAGACAAGGATTTTGCTGGCAACGGACACTTCGTATTGATGAGGTCAGTAGTACTTTATTTATTTGTATATGCTAGTTAATGTTTTTAATAATGGGCAATTAATCTATTATCCATATCTGGATAATAGTTATTTTGCACATTATTGTACTGTAGGTGTTGGGGGGGGGGAGGGTGTATGTATTGAATGTATAGGCCAGGTTTATTTTTTTTACATTCAGGGTTACTTCCGTGGTTTTGCGTGGGACCTCTGGAGACCACCCGCGGGGAATCCTCGGGTATCCTAAAGGGTATCAGGCTGGTGGTTCCACGGGTGACACATGCGGGGATGATGATGTGTGGTCCCACTTCTGTGGGGGCACCGCGGACCCGTAGTCTGCGGGCATGACGATGTGTGGTCCCACTTCTGTGGGGGCACCTCCGACCCGTAGGTGCGGGGATGATGATGTGTGGTCCCACTTCTGTGGGGGCACCGCGGACCCGTAGTGAGCACCCGTGAGTTCCCCAGACCCCCATGGGAACCACCCGTGGCCCCGCAGACACCTGTGGGTTTGACCCGGGGCTCCCAGACATCCTTGGGCCTACCGTGGGGACCCAATTGTGGCTCACGGTGACCCAAGGAGACCACCTGGGCACCATGGTGCTGGCAGGATCCACCAGCAGGCCTCCAGAACCTGTGGAATGCTGCTGGTAAACTGTAGGTCTGTCCAGGTGCCCTGCCAGCCCACCGGGGACTAGCGTGGGGCTGCGTTATGGACCCTGAATGTAAAAGAATAAATCTTGTATTTATGGGGGGGGGCACAGGGGGTGGGTAATGTATTTAATAAATAGAATGCTGTTTATTGTGGGGCTGTGCATTCTTTTGATTGCGTGGACTGGGGGTGGGGGGTGGGGGGGGGGGGGTTCCCCAACGGTATGTGGGTAGGCCTCCCTTGTGGGTAGTTAGTGGGTGAGGGTGGTTAGGCCTCACGGGGTGCGGGGTTAGAGTGGGAGGGTATGTACAGTAGGCGTCCCGAATGGTGGGTGAGGGTGGGTTAACCCCTTCATGACTGTAGCGGTTAATAACCGCTATGGTGATTAAGGGGTTAGGGGACATTACTTTGAAAGTGTTAATTTTTTTCTCTGTTTTACTGTACAGCAGCAGAGGTTGCCATGGGTAGTGGGTAGTGTATTGAATGTGTATTGAATGTATTTATTGGTTATTATGCCTTAACCCCTTCATTACCTTAGCGGCTATACGCTATGCTAATGAAGCATCATTTCTGAACTTTTAATAATATTGTGCAGGAGCAGGTGGTCCCCTGAGATTAGATTTCTGTCTCAGGGAACCCCCTGCTCACTGTACAATATTATTAAAAATACAGAAATGCTGCTTCTTTACCATAGCGCATAGCCGCTAAGCTAAAGAATGATTCTTTAATGATGTGTGTGTTTTATTCACAGTGTAGATGTGCAGGGGGTCTCCAGAGCAGAAGCGCACAGATTTCAGGTCTGGGGACCCCGTGCCCCCCGAGATACAGGCCCCTTTAGGGGGTGCCGGTATCCCTCTGCTCTGCTTGGTTTACAGGCCGCGATCACGTGATCGGGGCCTTTAACGCAGAGTACTCAGCACTCAGAAACACAGGCCAGGCAGATTTAACACACACACACAATAGGGGGAGTTTTTTTTACATAGATTGCAGGGAAGCTTAACGCACACACACAATAGGGGGATAGGGGGAGGGGTTTTTACATAGATTAGAGAGAAGGCAGGGCGTTTTAAAAGCAAGAATAGGGGGAGGGGGTTTTACATAGATTAGAGAGAAGGCAGGGAGTTTTAACACAGACGTGAAAAATATGTATTGAATGTATTAATTGTTTATTATGCCTTAACCCCTTCATTGCCTTAGCGGCTAGACGCTAAGGTAAAGAACGAGTGTTTATTTATACTGTATATTGTATGTGTTTTATTGATACTGTACATGTGCAGAGGGTCTCCAGAGCAGAAGCGCACAGGTTTCAGGTCTGGGGACCCCGTGCCCCCCGAGATACAGGCCCTTTAGGGGGTGCCGGTATCCCTCTGCGTTAAAACCCCGATCACGTGACCGCGGCCTGTTAAACCAAGCAGAGCAGAGGGATACCGGCACCCCCTAAAGGGGCCTGTATCTCGGGGGGCACGGGGTCCCCAGACCTAAAACCAACGCGATTCAGCTCCAGAGACCCCCTGCACATCTACACTATCAATAAAAATTTATTTCAAATGTATTTATTGTCATTTATTTATTTATTTATATTTATTTATTTATTTTTTGGCGGCTGCTGTGTGTGTGTATTTTTTTATTGTGGGTAGTGGGAGGGTGGGTGAATGGGGTATTAGCCCCAACGATGGTTGGGGAGGGCTTGCGGGGGGGGGTAGCGGGAGGGCTTAACCCCTTCATGACCGTAGCGGTATTAACTGCTACGGTCGTGAAGGGGTTAAGTGCACCCGCAACCCCCCCCCCCCCTCCCGCAAGTCCTAAACTCACACCAAGGGCCAAAAAAACCCCTCACCCATCCCCACTACACACAATAAAGAGGGCACGGTGGGTTAACCCCTTCATTGCCTTAGCGGCTATCCGCTATGGTAATGACGCAGCATTTTCCGTATTTTTAATAATATTGATCAGGAGCAGGGGGGGGTCCCTGAGCATTAATTTCTGGCTCAGGGAACCCCCTGCTCACTGTACAATATTATTAAAATACACAAATGATGCTTCTTTACCATAGCGCATAGACGCTAAGGTAAAGAACGAGTGTTTATTTATACTGTATATTGTATGTGTTTTATTGATACTGTACATGTGCAGAGGGTCTCCAGAGCAGAAGCGCACAGGTTTCAAGTCTGGGGACCCCGTGCCCCCCGAGATACAGGCCCCTTTAGGGGGTGCCGGTATCCCTCTGCTCTGCTTGGTTTACAGGCCGCGGTCACGTGATCGGGGCATTTAAACGCAGAGGGATACCGGCACCCCCTAAAGGGGCCTGTATCTCGGGGGGCACGGGGTCCCCAGACCTAAAACCAACGCGATTCAGCTCCGGAGACCCCCTGCACATCTACACTATCAATAAAAATGTATTTCAAATAATTTTTATTGTGCCGATGTTTGCGCAGAGAGAGAGCAGCGGATCTCTCTCTGCTGCAAACACATCACGCCCCCGCCGCCCATACAGTAGTATCATTTATGTATATGCATACAGTATACAGTACTGTATGTGTACAGTACTGTATGTTAGGGCTTATAGGGGTTGTTGTTATACAGTATATATATATATACAGTATATATACTGCATTACAATTCATTATAGGGGACGGCTTCACAGAGAACAGCTCGCAAGCACCACCATGTGTATTTTCACGGCATTGCAGTATTTCAGCAAGCCGGAATAAAAAGCTTAAATTCCTGCCGGAAAAGAACGCAATGCACTCTGGCAGAAAACTATCAGAAACCTGAATACACCCGAGTATACCCGAATTCGCGGGACTAGCCGAGCTCGAATAAAGTGTGTCGCCAGTGTATGTGGAAGATAAAGGCAAAATAATAGTATAGCCAATTTTTTAAAAAGTGACCGTGTGTCACGGGAGACCCAGCTTTTTAACACCTTTTACCATCTGGATCCTTTGATTGAATAAAAGCATGAAATAAAATAAATTGGGGTTATTCACATAAAGAACACACACAGCTTGAATCACCCAAGTATCACAAATCAACACATATTCCAATGAAATAACAGGTTTCTGGACTTAAAGTTCAGGCAACAGGACAGTCTTTTGGCTAGGGGCGCACCTTGTCACTCCTATATTTTGGCAAAATAAAAGAATTTCGTTCTGCCCTTACAGAATTTGTTTCCAAGTCCTTAGATCTAAAGAAATCCTGAGCGGTTACAAATCTGTGGTGGTGATAAAACTCCTCTTCACCCCCGTCCGCTTCTTCCTGATGTTACAGTAGAGAACACCTTAACCATGGCCTGCACCAGCTTATAATGCCTAGCCAAACCCCCTTTTCTCAGTGACAGAATATCTGGCTCTTATCAGAGAATCCCCTCAAATGCAGTGTTGCCAGGTCCGCTAGTTTCCCACCCAATTGGGCTATTTTGAGAACCAGTTCCTCCGGAAATATTAGTGGGTTGCATTTTTTTGGGCTGCTTTAATGTTCGGCTGCTATTTTTTAGGCTCCTTTTATAAAAAAAACTTGACAGCTATAGTGACACCCAGTGGCCACTGTGAAGATTGCAGTGAAGTGCCCCAATACACTACTGAATACAGATACAGTAAATCTCCCTACCTTGCCCCATATCCTGCACAGACAGATTGTCGGCTCGGTGCTTCTCCGCATGGGGTCTGCACAGCTTTGCAGACCCCATGCGGAGAAGCACTCTGCCGACAATCTAACTCTCTCACCTTCGTGGCACGGCATCTGGAAGGGGTCTGCATGGGGTCTGAGGGGGGATGGAACATCATGGAAGCTGACTGGTCAAGCGCGCTGTGGAGGGGAACACAGGACACAGTCAGGAGGAATCACTTCATTTCAATAACTTGCCCGCAGCCGCTGCTGTTCAGTTTATTTCCCTGACAGAGACCACTCTAAGTTCAGACTAACAGCTGAGTTCCCTCTGCCCTGTCTCCCCTCCTGGCTTGCTAAACAGCCTGGCTTGCTTGGTACCCAGCCCTCACTCAACTCAACTCAGCTGATTTTGGTAGCGCTCGCTGGTTCACTCTGTCCTGTCTCCCCTCCTGGCTCGGTATATATGTGTGTGTGTATGTACAGTATATACATGTGTGTGTGTGTATACATGTGTGTGTATGTATATATGTGTGTATATATATTGTGACAAACGGCTTACTCCGGGGCTCCGCCGTCTGTCTGGGACTGTTAGAACACGGTCTTTTAGGGTAGGTTAAATGATGAGACGTCACGTACTGTTCCTTTAAACAGGCTATGCCTGGTTTATTCAGTCCCAGGCACTGAGACTGCCACAGTTTAAACAGAAAACAAAGCCAAACAAAAAGCTGCTCGTCTGAGCGATAACTTAAACTTAGATGTCCCTGACTCAGAGTTGGAAGTGGCTTGTCCACTTCCACCAACAAAATAAGTACCTTTGCAGTCTTTAGACAAACTAACAGAATGAATGAAGCGATTTGGGAAAGAGGCTTTCTCACCCCTCTGCAGTTCAGCAGCCTTCCAGGCTCTTGGGCGGGGCTCAGAGGAAACAGGAAACAGGTCTTATATACCTGAACTCTAATCAGCATGACAGGTGACAGAAAACAGGCAGCAGACAAACTGTGGAATGGAGTGCCTGTACCACGAGGCTGCCCTGTTCAGCTTAGACAGGACAGAAACTGTTCAGTATCCTGGGAGCCCTGTATATGGAGTTTATTACCAACCCCTGGTTTCTGTCACATATCCTCCCCCCCAGCTCAGACCTCGAGGGGTGAGCGACCATGGATATTAGGGAGTGCATCCTTGACAACCCGTCGGCATTGCCATGTTTGTGCCCCGACCTGTGTTCCACAGAAAATTTAAAGGGCTGTAGGCTTAGGAACCACCTGGTCACCCTAGCGTTCTTCTCCCTATTTTGACACATCCAGGTAAGGGGTGCATGATCTGTGACCAATCGGAACTTTCTCCCCAACAGATAATACTTGAGTGTCTCTACAGCCCACTTTATTGCGAGACACTCTTTCTCGACTATGGAGTAATTTTTCTCCTGGGGATTTAGTTTCCTACTTAAATAAAGGATGGGGTGCTCCTCCCCTTGAGACTCCTGGGAGAGTACCGCCCCCAGCCCTACCTCAGATGCGTCGGTTTGGACTACGAACTCTTTGGAGAAGTCAGGTGTGACCAACACTGGTTGGGCACAGAGAGCTTCTTTCAGGCTTCTAAAGGCCTGTTCGGCTTCGGGGGACCACTTTACCATTAGCGGTCCTCTTGCTTTTGTGAGGTCGGTTAGTGGGGTTGCCTTAGTTGCAAAATTGGGAATAAACCTCCTATAGTAGCCAATTAACCCCAAAAAGGTCCTTACTTGTTTTTTTGTGACTGGCCTTGGCCAATTTTGTATCGCCTCTACTTTGAGTGTTTGTGGTTTGAGTAACCCTCTACCAATAGAATACCCCAGATACTTGGCCTCCTCCAGACCAATAGTGCATTTAGCGGGGTTAGCAGTTAGTCCAGCAGACCGAACTGCGTCGAGCACAGCTTGGACCTTTGGAAGGTGGGACTGCCAATCTTCACTATGGATTACCACATCATCCAGGTAGGCGGCAGCGTACCGAACATGTGGTTTTAAAATTTTATCCATCATTCTTTGGAATGTGGCGGGAGCTCCATGTAAGCCAAAAGGCAGCACCTTATATTGAAAGAGGCCGTCTGGGGTTGAGAAGGCTGTTTTTTCTTTTGCCCTTTCTGTGAGGGGAACCTGCCAGTACCCTTTTGTTAGGTCTAGGGTTGTGAGATATCGGGCTTTGCCCAGTCTCTCTACAAGTTCATCCACCCTGGGCATAGGATAAGTATCAAATTTTGACACCGCGTTTAGTTTCCGGTAGTCATTACAAAACCTTGTTGTACCGTCTGGCTTTGGGACTAAAACTATAGGGCTGTTCCACCCACTTTGGGATTCCTCAATTACGCCTAGTTTTAGCATTTTTTTAACCTCTAAACTTATAGCCTCTCTCCTGGCCTCTGGGATTCGGTACGGTTTAAGGTTAACTCGGACCCCCGGTTCAGAGACTATGTCATGTTTAATTACGTTAGTTTTACCTGGCTGTGTAGAGAAGATTTCTTTGTTCCTTCTCACTAAACTCTGGACCTCTCGTTTCTGATGCACGGACAGTGTTTCAGCTATGCTAACCTCTGGGTCAGTTTCTTGATTCTCTGACGGACCTGGGGGTACTAGGGTTAACAAGACCTCTCTATCTTTCCAGGGCTTGAGTAGGTTTATATGGTAAATTTGCTCAGGTTTCCTCCTACCTGGCTGCCTTACCCTATAATTTACTTCTCCCACTCTTTCCAAGACCTCATATGGCCCATGCCATTTAGCAAGGAATTTACTCTCCACGGTGGGAACCAGAACTAGTACCCTATCACCTGGAAAAAAAATTCTGACCCTAGCACCCTTATTATACGTATTCCTTTGTGCTTCTTGAGCTTTCTCCATGTGTTCCCTCACTATGGGTAGGACTGCAGCAATGCGGTCCTGCATTTGGGCAACATGCTCTATTACACTTCTGTAAGGGGTAACCTCGTGTTCCCAAGTTTCTTTGGCTATATCCAGTAAGCCCCTTGGATGTCGGCCATACAATAGTTCAAACGGGGAGAAGCCTGTGGATGACTGGGGAACTTCCCTAATGGCAAATAACAGGTATGGTAACAAACAGTCCCAGTTTTTCCCATCCTTATCGACCGCCCGGCGTAACATGCTCTTTAAGGTTTTATTGAACCTTTCCACTAAACCATCTGTTTGTGGATGATAGACTGAGGTTCTGAGATGCTTGATTTTTAGGAGTTTACATAGCTCTTTTGTTACTTGGGACATAAATGGTGTTCCCTGGTCAGATAAGATCTCTTTAGGAATTCCGACCCGGGAAAACAGAAGTACTAACTCTTTTGCTATGTTTTTAGCAGAGGTGCTACGTAGGGGAACTGCCTCCGGATATCGGGTAGCATAATCTAATATTACCAATATATGCTGATGTCCCCTAGCAGACTTTATTAGGGGTCCTACTAGATCCATAGCAATCCGGTCAAATGGTACCTCTATTATGGGAAGGGGTACCAATGGGCTGCGGTATGCTTTGAACGGGGCGGTGATCTGACATTCTGGGCATGAGGAACAATAGTTTGTAATTTCTGCCAGAACCCCAGGCCAATAAAAGCTTCGGAGAACCTTTTCTTTTGTCTTTTCCACCCCTAGGTGTCCCCCCAATGGATGACTATGTGCGAGGTGTAATACTACGTTACGGAATGTCCGTGGTACCAACAATTGTTTAGTTGTAACTGATTTTCTTTTATCAACCCGATATACTAGGTCGTTCTCTACCTCGAAGTAGGGGTAAGCAAGTGACCTATCTGGTTGGCCATGAGTACTATTCTGGTCCCGTATATTTCCCCTTGCTACCGCTAATGTGGGGTCCTCCCACTGGGCCTTCTTAAAACTCCCAGGACTGACCTCTAGGTCAGCGAGGGTCTTATCCTGTACTGGGGTGGTAAGTGCCTGATCAACATCTTGATTTGGGGTATTCCCTACCAAAGTAGTGATGGGGAAGGGAATTTCACAGCACTCCTCCTTTTCCCCCTTCTTATTTGGGCCCTCGTCAACCTCCATTTCTGAAAAAGGGAAAGGATTTGTTTCTTCTAACACTTCGTTATGGTCTGCTATTGAACTCTGGGCGCTATTCTGAGCTGGGGACCACATTTTTAGAAAATGGGGAAAGTCGGTCCCTATTAACACATCATGTGCCAGTTTGGGTACAACACCCACCTTGAAATCTAAAGAACCAAATTCTGTTTCAAAAAAAACATCAACAGTGGAATATTCATGATTATCCCCATGTATACAACAAATTGCCACTCTTTGTGAACTGTTTACCTGTTTCTTCTTAATGGGCAATAGGTATTCGGACACTAGTGTGACCATACTCCCAGAGTCAAGAAGTGCCCGAACCCTCTTACCATTAACCTTTACAAATGCCCACAGATGGTTATTCAAGGGGTCCTCTGGGCTAGGGCCCATACATTGGGACAACAGCGAATAAGGTTCCACGCTGTTGCATTGCATGGGCTCATCATTTAGTGGGCAGATTTTTGCTGTGTGGCCCCTCTCATGACAATTTACACATTTAGGTACATAGTCTGTGTCCCACTTAGAGCCTTTTCCCGGCTCCCCATGTTGGCTATTGCCCTTAGTGTGCGAACCACTGTTGCTGGAGCGGCGTGAAGGTGGTCGCCGCTCTTCAGCGCCCCTTAACCCCGGTACCCTTTTACCGTCTCTGGAAGAGTCCTGGAACCTCGGATAGTGGGGTTGCTCCACGACTGTGGGTTGCGGGTGCTCTTCTGCTGCACTGTACCTTTCTACAAGGGCCACAAGCTCATCCGCATTGTGGGGGTCACTCCGACTGACCCAACGGCGTAAGGCAGAGGGAAGTTTCCTCAAGAACTGGTCCATGACCAACCGTTCCACGATGTGGCTTGCTGAGTTGATCTCGGGTTGTAGCCACTTCCGGGCGAGGTGGATGAGGTCATACATCTGGCTTCGGGTGGCTTTATCCATCGTGAAGGACCATGCGTGAAACCTTTGGGCACGAACAGCCGTGGTTACGCCGAGGCGGGCGAGGATCTCGAACTTCAATTTTGCATAGACGTTAGCTTCGGCTGGCTCTAGATCAAAGTAAGCCTTCTGGGGTTCGCCGCTTAGGAAGGGTGCGATTAGACCAGCCCACTCAGCTTCTGGCCATCCCTCTCTCTGTGCCGTGCGTTCAAACGTGAGAAGATAGGCTTCCACATCATCCGAGGGTCCCATCTTCTGAAGGTAGTGGCTTGCCCTGGTCATTTTCGGAACTGGGGCTGCCTCTGCCAGTGGAAGGTTACTGATAGTCCCCCTCAGGATCTCGAGTTCCTGCTGTAAGCCCTGAGCGAACCGCTTTTGCTCCTCTCTCAGCAGGCGGTTTGTCTCTTGCTGGTTTGCATTAGTCTCTTGCTGGGCTATTAACAGCTGTCGCTGGGTTTCACTCGCCTGTTGCTGGGCTTCATTCGCGTCTTTCTGGACAGCGACATTGCGTACCAGCGCACTCACCACGTCTTCCATCTTGTTTGGAGAGAGAGAAAAAAAAAACCTTCTTTTTTTTTTTTTTTTTTTTTTAAAGTTCTTTAACCCCCAGACCTTTCAGTGTTCTGCCCGCATTCTCCACCATATGTGACAAACGGCTTACTCCGGGGCTCCGCCGTCTGTCCGGGACTGTTAGAACACGGTCTTTTAGGGTAGGTTAAATGATGAGACGTCACGTACTGTTCCTTTAAACAGGCTATGCCTGGTTTATTCAGTCCCAGGCACTGAGACTGCCACAGTTTAAACAGAAAACAAAGCCAAACAAAAAGCTGCTCGTCTGAGCGATAACTTAAACTTAGATGTCCCTGACTCAGAGTTGGAAGTGGCTTGTCCACTTCCACCAACAAAATAAGTACCTTTGCAGTCTTTAGACAAACTAACAGAATGAATGAAGCGATTTGGGAAAGAGGCTTTCTCACCCCTCTGCAGTTCAGCAGCCTTCCAGGCTCTTGGGCGGGGCTCAGAGGAAACAGGAAACAGTTCTTATATACCTGAACTCTAATCAGCATGACAGGTGACAGAAAACAGGCAGCAGACAAACTGTGGAATGGAGTGCCTGTACCACGAGGCTGCCCTGTTCAGCTTAGACAGGACAGAAACTGTTCAGTATCCTGGGAGCCCTGTATATGGAGTTTATTACCAACCCCTGGTTTCTGTCACAATATATATATATATATATATATTTGTGTGTGTACACAGTATATATATATATATATATATCACTGCAGGTGTGTGCAATTATTTTAATTGATGGTTATTGGTTGATGCTAATTGATTGTTAGTGTCTTGATGTGTATATATATATGTGGTTTGTCTGTCACTCTCCCCTTGTATCCCCCTGAGGAAGGTCCTATTTTCAAGGACCGAAACGTTGGGTTTCTTGGTGTACCACTAATTTCACCAATACACTTTGTGAAGCTTTCTACAATTGAGTGCTGTCTCTTGCTTTACCAGACCTTGGAACGATAACATATGTCTATAAAATATATATATATATATATATATATATATATATATATATATTATGAAATATATAACCGGTATCGTATGGTCTGTTATTGCTTTATGGGATAAGCACCAAAACTTATTTACTTGCATTTGGTGTGCCGGCTGTGCATAGGATTATATATATATATATATATAATCCTATGCACAGCCGGCACACCAAATGCAAGTAAATAAGTTTTGGTGCTTATCCCATAAAGCAATAACAGACCATACGATACCGGTTATATATTTCATAATATATATATATATATATATATATATATATATATATATATATATATATATATATTATAGACATATGTTATCGTTCAAAGGTCTGGTAAAGCAAGAGACAGCACTCAATTGTAGAAAGCTTCACAAAGTGTATTGGTGAAATTAGTGGTACACCAAGAAACCCAATGTTTCGGTCCTGGAAAATAGGACCTTCCTCAGGGGGATACAAGGGGAGAGTGACAGACAAACCACATATATATATACACATCAAGACACTAACAATCAATTAGCATCAACCAATAACCATCAATTAAAATAATTGCACACACCTGCAGTGATATATATATATATATATATATACTGTGTACACCATATGCAAGTAAATAAGTTTTGGTGCTAATCCCATAAAGCAATAACAGACCATACGATACCGGTTGCAACACGACATCAAGGGACAGCACGCAGGTAAGTAAATCATGAATTTTCTATATTTGATAGAAGACACAAAAACCAACGTTTCGGTCCCCCAGTGGGACCTTTCTCAAGGTGGTGGTGCAAGGTGGTGCACCACCTTGAGAAAGGTCCCACTGGGGGACCGAAACGTCGTTTTTTGTGTCTTCTATCAAATATAGAAAATTAATGATTTACTTACCTGCGTGCTGTCCCTTGATGTCGTGTTGCAACCGGTATCGTATGGTATGTATGTATATATATATATATATATATATATATATATATATATATATATATATATATGTGTGTGTGCGTTGACAAAGTTGAGACATTAGGGGATCTGACATAACAACATAACAGCATTTAGGATGAAGCCATTTTCTTTGAATATTTCAATGAAACCATTTTGTCTTGTCTCTGTGAGTTTTATTTTCTGTGTTTCATTTCTGTATGAACAAATGTGTGAAGCAGAGAATGTTTTCTGCTCCTAGCTAACTTTATTGATCTTTCCTCATCCAATCAGCTTCAAATTGAAAGTGTAAACAGGCCAGATATTATGAGAAAGCCTCGTTAGTAGTCTAAGATAAACTGTTTCTCACACAATGTGCCAAGTGGCAGAACTAACATCACTTTTAACCCCATAATGATTTTTAGCTTACATACAGTTATTCAGTATTGTTATGTATTACAAAAGGAGGTAATATTTAGTGACGTGCAAGCCCCCCCATAAAGGGGTGGAGCTTTAGGTTTTAGGGTATAAATATATGGCATAACGTGTTATCTGTTAGAGAGCTTTTTTTCATAAGCTGTCTCTGTTGTGCACTTGACTTGAATAAATTCACATGTTATTCTGTTTCAAAATAACCTCAGACTGTGTTTTTTATTTACGCTTTTCTCAGATGGCGCATTCCGAATAGGGACTCAATATCATCGGAATCGAGCACCCGGATGAATTACTCCTCCATCACTCAAACCTGAGCGCTCATATGAATCAAGGTAAGGCTACCTGCATTTTTTAGACAAACAGCCTGATTAAATTGTTTTGAGTGGTGCTTGGAGCTGATTTTTGAATGGTGTCTTATCTGATGTGACGAGTAAGAATCCCTAGCAGTTTCACGCGAATGTATTATTCTCTGTTCCTGTATTCATTTTAAAGTGTAACAGTTGTTAAGAGTTGTTAGGGGCTAAGGTAAGAGTCCCGTTAAAAGTTTGGGTGTTTTGGTGATGAAGGTGAGTGTTTGTATGCTTAAAGGGATTGTTTTCAGACCGTCCTGTGTTGTGATAAATATTTTTGTTGTCTGAGCAGGACGGGTCCCAGATTGTACATTTGCTCTGTTTTGTCATTTACATACCAAGTGAGTTATTCATGGATATCTGGTTAGAAGGTCTTATCTGTATCCATGTTATAAAAGTATAAGGTTTATCAGGACTGGGTTGGACCCTCTGAAGTAATTCAAGTTTTTCTTTGGTATAGTTATGGTGAGAATATATGATTGGGAACAGTCTCGTGACAGGTCCTTATTTGCATATTTACACTATTCAGAACAATAACATGCCAAAAGAGTTGTACGTAATCCGCTTGCGCTGAATATTGTAACGCTAAATTGTACAGGTCAATTAACAGTTGATTGCTGTAGCCGAAGTATTGTACATTGTCAATTAACATTGATTATTGTAGCCGAAGAAGTATTGTACAGGTCAATTAAAGTTGATTTCTGTAGCCGAAGAAGTATTGTACAGGTCAATTAAATTTGATTTCTGTAACAGGGGAATAATGGGAAACTAAAAATTCTCAAAGGATTGTGTGTCTGCAGACGAAAATAATAAAGAATGAATACAGAGAACGAAAAGAGACAATATAAATATATTTTGTTGGCCAGAGAATGCCACTGTTTGTACTATTATCAACAATTTGCGCAGATGTTTAAATGAAAGATGGGTCTTTTTCTGTGGGATTGATAAGCTCAGGGAGCGCCGTCTCATGTGTTTTTAAATCCCACAGGGAAACATACCTTACGTTAATATGGGTCAAAAGAATTCTGTTGGGGGACAGGAGGGTCCCGCTGCATTAATTTTTACCATTGCCAGGACAGAAGTTAATATAATAACAAGTGAAAAAGAAAGTGAATAGGAAAGAAATTGGAAGTGAATTTGCCGATAGATAATCAAGGCATATGATGGTGTTGAGGAAGTAGATATTGAGGGTTATTTTTATGAAAGGTTTATATGCAGAAATTGGGATACAATTAGAGACTGTGTGTATATTGTTTG